>NC_063200.1:16441890-16569390 GCF_017589495.1 Alosa alosa
CTGCACATCTCCCTGTCTCTCTGCTCATCCATTTTTTAGTCCCAATTTGAATTTAATCCTAAAAATCTGCACCTCTCCTTCTCCTTCTCACTTCATAGACTATCCATGCAGCCCCCCATCTACACTAATCAGATATGTTTGAAAGTTCTGAATTATCTCTCCGCTTAGCCCCTCCGTCCACACTAAAGCAGCATTTTTCATTTTCCAAACTACACTCCCAGAGGTGTCTGAATTTCACTGGAATGAATGGAAACGTATTGTTGCTATTACAGTGGTGGAATAATAGCATTAATCACTTCTAAGGCGTTTCAGCATTTTGGTGTGGGCGTAGAACATCTGGGAGATGGTTCCAAAATGATAATGTGGATGGTGAACATTTTTAAATGTTTACAACGGCAGCAGCCGGGAATTGAACTTTTCTGACTACTGCCTTAATTAGCCACTGTGCTACCCCCAACTGCATGTTGCCAACTGGATCAGTGTAAACTTCCCTCATTAAGAGACGTGTTAGCGACAGATGCTAACACCCATGAGTTTTAGCCTCCTTGCTAGCACTCCTTCCTCCCAATCCGAGGGGCTGCAAGTTTTGGGTTTGATTCTGGGCTGGTGCAGGACTGAGCAGCGCGGTCAGTCAACACAACACAGGTTACACTGTAGTGTGTGTGTGTGTGTGTCTTTAGACTTCATCCACATACGTCACTAACACTCTATACCTGCACAGTTATGCCCAGAAACACCTAATCAGCGTCGGTGTTGCCGTCGAGGTCGTGTCCACTCAGCAGTGACCTGCTGTTAGTGTGTGTGATGCCGTCCTCTGCAGTCTCCTGCTGTTGGAGTGTGTGTCACCACCCCCAGCAGTGCCAGTGAGTGCCAATCTATGGGAGGGGGAGCAGCTGTCAGGTGTGGGGTGATTGCTGATCGTTGGACTGGTTGAGGGGTAAACTTGAGAAGGGAGGATGAAAGCATGTCGTCATTTCCCTCTTGATATAAAGTGCAGTCTATGGATGCAAACAAAACCATGTTGTATGTCATTCAACGAATACTCTAATGAGCTTGACAAAACGGCAAAAGGGTTAAAGTCTGAAGTTGATGACAGCTGGATTGAGTGAGAGGAGAGCCCCTATGAACTACTAGTTGGCTCATAGAAAAATGACCTGACTAGATGGCCGAATATTCGGTGCCATGATATCGCCCATTAGAGAAGACCCATAACAACAATCCTCTGTTAAGACGGAGTATTCTGGGACAATCATGGTCCTCATCTGCGTTGGAGTTCACACAAAGCTCTCGGAACATGCAGTCCTACAATAAAAAAAAAAACTCACATGAAAGTCTTAGATACTAGTACTGTACATTGGAGTGATATTGAAGTGCATAAGTAGACTTGGCCTAAGTGCGTGTGAGTGTAGAGTTTGCATAATGGATCGTTTGAATAGTGTAGTGTGTATGTTTGATGTTTAGTGTGTGTGTGTGTGTGTGTGTGTGTGTGTGTGTGTGTGTGTGTTCTGGGTGGGGTGAGCCCTGCGGGGATCTCTCGCCGGTGCCTAGAATAGCTGTGGATCAGAGCACTGGGAACGGAGCGACAGAAATAGACACTTCCACTGTGCCTCACTCATCGCTTAGCAACTGGCTCCCTCTCCGCTCCACACACACACTCCTGCTATGCTCCTACATACACACACACACACACACACACACACACACACACACACACACACACACACACACACACAATCAGGGTCCTCTCTCTGTTCTCCTGCATCCATATACACACCATCAGGGTCCTCTCTGTTCTCCTGCATTCACACACACACACACACACACACACACACACACACACACACACACACACAGTGTTCCCTCTTCCTCCACTCATTCTTATGGGTTTCTCTTCCTCCATCCTCAGATTGTTCGCTCTCTCTTTCTCAAATATTCCTCCATGCACTCCGCCATGCTAACAGTCTACCCTCTGATCTGACCTGCTCCAGTAAGCATTCCTTTCTGTGTTGACTGCTGTCAATCTCCATCGTGTTCTTCCTCTCCATCTTTAGTTATCCAGTCGTCTCAGTCTCCTCTTTTCTTTGCCAACTGAGTATACCTGTTTCTTTAACGGCTCCATCCAGTGCTGTTCATGTCATATGTTTCATGTCACATTCATTCTGTATTGTATACCATCGATGATCTTGTCAGAATTGACCTCACTACATAAGCACACATGGCTGTTATTCAGTATCATCATCATTGTCATGTATTTGACCTTTGACCTGTAACATGTCTCTCCTGCATCCCATCGTCATTTCGTCAACCCTTTGCCATCTGTCATCCAGAAACGGAAGTCCAGCTCCACGATTCAGTTTATGGTGAGAAATGTCCTCCACGCGCCCTTTGAATGTCTTTCAAAGCTCCTTCTTTTCTTTATCTCCTCCTGTTTTATCATGTGTTCCTCTCTTCTCCCACATTGTATCTTTTCTTTCATATTCCCTTCTTCATGGCCTACCTGTATGGCACTCTACACCATGGGCCTTTCACTTACCAGCGAGACCACCAGAGAGATGGTTAACAGCTGCTAGATTACTATGCTGAACACCGGTTTGATCACTGAGTGTCTGTGTGTGTGGTTGTGTTTGTGTGTGTGTGTATCTGTGTCTGTGTCTGTGTCTATGTGTGTGACTTTTGCCAAGTGTATGAGTTTGACTAGTGTGTCGGTGTGTGTGTATGAGAGAGAGAGAGTGTGTGATATGTCAGTGAATGACATGATAAAATGAATATATCCCTTGTGTTGGTCCTTCCTGTTTGTCAGTTGGTGTGACCTAGAGTGGATCCAAAACAGAACCAGAACTGATCGGTCTCTGTCCATGTTGATGTTGTTGAGTTGATATTATTATACTGTACCATAGCATTGTTTTAGTCACTAGTTAGTGTATGCAGTGTTTCCTCTAGATTTGTTTTTAGCAGTGGGGGCAGCCAGGACATCTGCACCCCCAAAAAAAGAGAAGAAAATCACAAAAATCAAGGTTACATATAAGGCTACAATATGAAAAAAACTGGCATTTCATTAGAATATAATATAATATCTTTCTTAACCTCTATTTACACACTCTTTGACTAATTAGGCTTTTTTTAACTATGGCTTAGACTCATAGAATCTATAGCCTATAGCTTAATTTGAACCTACAGTATAGCATAATAATAATAACATTGGGTGTCACCCCGGGAATTTTTTTAATTCTAGTTGGTAATCACTCCATTTAACGTGACTTGAGAGGGACAGGATTCAGGAACTAAAGACAGGCCCATCTTCTGTCTGACTCATGTCACGTTAACCCATGCATTAAACCACATGTCACTGCTTGAACGTTTTGAACACAGCCTTTATTTGGTGCAAATCAAATTAGGTTTCATTGGTTACTTTCTTTGGTTATAGTCCGCTATTCACATTACTAGGCCATCACTGCAAGTGCATACAAAATGTTATTGGCCAAGATTTGTGCCGTCCCCACATTTGCAAAATTGCTTACCTTCGTTACTACAAGACATTGTTTTTTACCCTGCATCAAAACGCGATTGAGTGCGCATCTAATAACAGGGTCACCGCGGGGAGACATCCACTCTCCATGTTTAATTTTCGCTGTTGTTGCGAGCTAATAGTAGGCTCGATATATCCTTTGAATACGATCGGCTCCAGAAATGAATGGGTTTTCCTTAGCCTGTGCTACACAAGTTGTGCGAAAATTGTAGTTTTTGCAATGCTGACAGCACATGGAAGCTCTTGATAGCGCATGCCACTAATGTCTATAAAAACTATATATTTATGGAATAAAACTAGACAGGTACTAGCATTGCTGTTTATTGTTAAACTGCAATCATCTGCAGCCAGCAGATCACATTTAACTAAGCATCCGGAAAATAATGTGTGTCTGCCCTAATTCTGAAGTCGTGGCCACCACTACAAAATGAAGATGCGATAAAAGTATATAACATATACAACTGCATAAAATCTGTCTGAAAATTGGATTCCCAAAGTGTGTGTGTGTGTGTGTGTATGTGTATGTGTGTTTGTGTGTGTGTGTGTGTGCATAGCTTATACCTGACTCAGAAGCTTTAATTACCCAGAATGCATGTGGAGCGTGTACTGCTGCCAGCTGTGTCAGTAGACATAGACTCCCATGAGGGTCTGGGTGGGTTGATTTTGTAGAGTGACCAGAGAGTGTTACAGAAAGCATCAACACGTCACCACTCCAGCCTCGATGAGCGTGATGAGCCAATCAGCATGGAGTGATGAGCATGGAACTTGTATGATAAGTGAACTTAGGAGCTGAAACCTGAAACATGTAGAAATATCAGTGAGTCTAGCGACCGTGTTTGTATGGTTGTATGGGGATGTGTGTGTGTGTGTGTGTGTGTGTGTGTGTGTGTGTGTGTGTGTGTGTGTGTGTGTGACCACTCTGCAGCCCTGAGTGTGTGTGAGTGTGTGTGTCCACTCTGCAGCTGTGTGTGTGTTTCCATGTGTCCACTGCAGCCCGGTTTGTAGCTGTATGTGTGTGTGTGTGTGTGTGTGTGTGTCCACTCTGAAGCCCTGAGTGTTAACACACTGTTGTGTTTCCTGCACAGCCCCAGACAAACAGCACGAAAAACAGCATAGTCACCAGCCCCAAAGGAAACGTCCCTACTCCCGCTCTGGTATTTACCCTCTCTTCTCTTTCTGTCTGTCTCTCTCTTCATCTTTCTCTCTCTTGCTCGCTCTCTCTCTTTCTCTCTCTGTCTCTCTCTCTCTCTCTAGTCTCTTTCTGTTTCTCAACTTCTCTCTCTTTCGCTCTCTCTGTCTTGTTCAGTCTGTCCGTGTTTCTGTCGTTTCTGTCTGAATCGGTTGCTGTCTCTTTTTCCTGCCCCAGATCGATCCCCCCTGCCTGGTTGTGTCTGAATGTCCACCCTCATACATCACCCTTTTAGGAAACCTGTTGTGAAGCATGTGTGTGTGTGTGTGTGTGTGTGTGTGTGTGCGCGTGTGTGTGTGTGTGTGTGTGTGTGTGTGTGTGTGTGTGTGTGTGTGTGTGTGTGTGCATATGAGTGTGTTTGTGTGTGTGTGTGTGTGTGTGTGTGTGTGTGTGTGTGTGTGTGTGTGTGTGTGTGTGTGTGTGTGTGTGTGTGTGTGTGTATGCACGCATATGAGTGTGTTTGTGTGTGTGTGTGAGTGTGTGTGTGTGCGCCATCCATGTTGTGACTGATACAATGAGAATATGGAGCTGTTTGTGTGAGTTCACCCTGTGGAAAAATTCCTCATTCCTCATTCCTCAAATGTGGTGTGTACATGAATGCATTCATTTTTCACAGCTATTATTGCAGACTGAATAAGAGGCTTGGCTTGTGTGTGTGTGTGTTTGTTTGTGTGTGTGTGTCTGTGTGTGTGTGTTTGTTTGTGTGTGTGCCTCATCTAGTTCTACTGGTTTCAAACTGATAATGCAGTAACCTTCAAGGGTGGTGTCGTGATGTCTGTATGTGGTTATATATGTATCTGATGTAAATGTGTGTGTGTCTATTTATGTGTGTGTGTTTATATACTGAATTTATATGATGTGAATGTATGTGTGTCTATTTATACGTGTGTGTCATTGTAGACATATTAGTTGAGTCGGTTGGATTTCTCTGTGGTCTCAGTTTAGCTCTGTCCTGAACTAAGTGCTGGTTGCTGTGTCTGTATGTGTGTGTGTGTGTGTGTGTGTGTGTGTGTGTGTGTGTGTGTGTGTGTGTAGTATGTACACAACTCTTCCTTATGTCTGTCTACAGGACTAACATTCACTATGGACACCTCTGTAACACACACACGCATACAGACACTTTCTCTCTCTCTCTCTCTCTCTGTATCACATACACATGCTCACATATGACACACAAACACACATACAGTATACACGCACATGATACACACACACACACACAAAACAAACATACATGCACACATATGTGCGCAAAAACACACACAAACACATGACTAACGTGCATGAAGCATTAAGACGAGGCGTGTGGCCTTTGCCTTGGGCTGTTCTTGGGCACTCCTCTCTCTCTCTCTCTCTCTTTCCCTCTCTCTCTTTCTCTTTCTCTCTCCCTCCCTCTCTCTTTCTCTCCCCCTCTTGCTCTCTCCCATGCAAAGCCTCACGCCTTTGTTGAGGCTGGGGGGAAGAGAAGTACTGCTGGTTTCTAGGAGTGAATCCCCTGCTCTTCTCCCAAGTTAGAAAGAATATCCCCTCGTTCCCTGGATTGGGATCTTTTAGCACTATGGGATTGGGATTATTCAATTCACTAGATTAGGGTTCTTAGATTTTTTAACTTGAAATTTTGCGTCCAGTGCGTTACTTTTTTATATGTTATGTTTATCCTGTCTCTTTATCATATTTATAATTTTAAAGGAGAAATCCAGTGATTTGTCACATAGATCTCCGAAAAAAACAAAATATCAATTGGTTTTACCCAGCTCAAGTTGCTGCAGCCAACAGTTAGAGCTTCCAGGCAGCTACCGTGCTACACTATGGGAACATGTTCATGACTCCTCATGTTCCTGCCCCCAGAGTCTAGTGCTGTAGCTGCCTGCTACATTAGCTGTTGAAAAATGTCTCCTTTAATTTAGATTTAATTCAGATTTAATTCTCCTTTAATTCAGATTTAATTCTACTTTAATTCTAGCCTTCACAGTGGATAGACATTGAACACTGGTGTTAGAGGTGATCTGCAGAAATAAACACATATATGACATGATGGGTTTTTAGAGCTGCTGTCTGTTGACTCTGCTTACGACATCAGAGGCAGGCTTGTTGTTACAAACGCTTCTCAGTGCAAGCAGCCCTTTTACGGCGAATATCAACTCTGCCACATCTCTCTCTTCAACGTAGTGCACTTCAAAGGCACAACAGCCGCCGCCAGAGGGTGTGTGTGCGTATGTGAGTGTGCTTGTGTGTGTGTTTTTGTGTGTTTTTTCTCTAGACCATTAGCTCAGCAGCGTGAATCTTAAAAGGTTTAACTTTTTGAAGGGGAGGGGGGGATTCTCGCCTGAAACCTCCTTCACTGTGACCTCTCCCACTCAACCTCACATGCTAACAACAGCTCTTTCACAACACTCTCTAGCCACCCTCCCTTTCTCTCTCTGTCTCTCTCTCTGTCTCCTTTCTGCTATTTGAATTTAACAGGTCTTTTTCTCCATCTCTCTACCAAACACTAACATCCTTTTTTCCTCATTCTTCACCCCACCCCATTTTGCTCCTTCTCTCTCCTCTTTTATTTTCTCCCTCTCTTCTCTCTCCTCTCTTCTTTCCCCCATCTTTTGTTCTCTCTCTTCTCTCTTCCTCTCTCTCATCCCCTCTCTTGCTCTCTCCCTTTCTCTCTCTTTTCCCCATCTTTCGTTCTCTCTCCTCTTTTTCTCTCTCTCCCTCTCTTCTCTCTCCTTCTCTCCCCTGCCTCTTTCTCTCATCCCCTCTCTTGCTCTCTCCCTCTCTCTCTCTTTTCCCCATCTTTCGTTCTCTCTCTTCTCTTTTTCTCTCTCTCCCTCTCTTCTCTCTCCTTCTCTCCCCTGCCTCTCTCTCTCATCCCCTCTCTTGCTCTCTCTCCCTCTCTCTCTCTCTCTCTAGGAGCCTCAGACCACTGTTATCCATAACCCAGTGGATGGGATCAAGGTACACCCCCTTGCTCCCCCCTCTCCCTTCTTCATCATTCTACTCTCTGATGTTTCTCTTCCTCTCCTCTCCTCTGTCATCCTCTGTTCACACCTTTCTCGTTTTCTCATCCTCTGTCTGTCTGTTCCTCTGCCTTGCCGGCACTGTGAGTAGGTAAGGCTGTCATCAGCAGAGAGAGAAAGTGTCCGGGTGTGTGTGGGTGCGCGCGCGCACGTGTGTGTGTGTGTGTGTGTGGGTGTGTGTGTGTGTGTGGGCGGGTGTGTCTATCTGCTCTGTTCCCCTGCCTTGCCGGTGTGTGACTAGGTAAGGCTACCATCAGCAGAGAGAGAAAGTGTGTGTGTGTGTGTGTGTGTGTGTGTGCACGTATGTCTATCTGTTCTCCTGCCTTGCCAGCACTGTGAGTAGGTAAGGCGGCCATCAGCAGGCAGAGAATGACAGCGACCGGCCCAAGAAGTCTCTCTCTTTCTTTTCTTTCTCTTCCTCTTTGTGTGTGTGTGTGTGTGTGTGTGTGTGTGTGTGTGTGTGTGTGTGTGTGTGTGTGTGTGTGTGTGTGTGTGTTTGTGTTTGTGTGTGTGTGTGTGTGTTATGTGTACTTGTGGTAAAGAGTGATGCCTATGCATACTCTATATGCTTATCCATATTCTGGTGTAAATCAGGTGTGCTGCAGATGAGACTGGAGCTACTGTACTGCAGCTTATAGTGAAGCCTGGAATCTTCCAAATGAATATGAGTGCTCTGTGAAAGCCGCTTAGATGCCGGTGCAGATACGTGGTAGCGTATGCATAAAGCTTATGCTTATGAGATGGTCTTTATCATAAAACCGCTGAAAGCCTGTGTCAGCTTAAACACATCTAAAAGAATATTTATATTTGCAGCTTACTTTGCAGGACAGGTTATTTTAGGTTATTTTTTAATGTTTTTGCAGCAAGGGAGTGTGTGTGTGAGTGTGTGTGTGTATGTGTAGTTTTGTGTTTATACATGTATCTATGTGTGCGTTTGTGTTTGCATGCATGTGTGTGTACATTGGAGTGTGTATCTGTGTTTTATGTTTTTGTCTGTAAACTAGTGAGTTTGTTTGTGTGTGTGTGTTGGTGTGTGTGTGTGTGTGTGTGTGTGTGTTTTACATTTTTGTGTGTCAACTAGTGAGTTTGTGTGTGTGTGTGTGTGTGTAGCTAGTAGACAGTTGATGCCGTATCTTATTAAATTCCTGTTCGGTTCCCCCTCTTGTGTGATTCGTGTGCGTGTTTGTGTGTGTGTTTGTGTGTATGTGTGTACGTGTGTGGGGACACATTTTGATCCGTTTGTCTGTCTTCTTGTCTGTCCTGAGCTAGTGCTCTCTGGAAAAACCTGTGTGTGTGTTTGTGTGTTTGTGTGTGAGAAAAAAAGATGGGTTTGTCAAAAGCACAGAAAGAGAAGTGTGTAGCAAAAAAGCTGAGCATCTGTACTTTGCACATGTCAGAGATTAATGTAGCCTATTAGTGAGAGCCTGTGTCAGGGGAGGCTGAGCAAGATGAGGTAATTTTAGCACGTGGCTCAATACTGCCCTCTGAAGGACTGTACCAGAACTGCAGGAGGAACTTTATTAAGCCTTCGTACTGTAGTTTGTAGTGCAATCGTGCTGTTTGTACTTTGTTTAGTCATCCAGTTTTATTTTCAGAGCAACTTTCCTCTAGATTAACCAATTGCAAATGGAAATGTGCAATTATTTCATACAGGTGTGGGTTGTCAAATGTTCTCATGGAAATGTGCATGTGAAAGTTGCCATGTATACTGTTACATGGAACCATACATGTGAACTTGTCTTTTATGAGTGTCTTGGCATGCACATGTGTGTGTGTGTGTGTGTGTGTGTGTGTGTGTGTGTGTGTGTGTGTGTGTGAAACCAAAAGCTCAATGTTTAATTCTTCTGTCTTCTCTGCAGGAGTCTTCAGACAGCAGTAACACCACCATTGAAGATGAGGACGTGAAAGGTGGGTGTGGCACCTCACCACCAGGGTCGGTTCTTCCCAGGGACTGACCCAGGTGTGATAGAACAGGACCACGCAGGGATCTCAGTGTATCATAGAGCTGGGCTAACAGTCCCAGGACATCATATGAAGATGGCGGTGGTAGTGTAGTGGTTAAGGAGCAGGGCTAGCGTGCAGTAGCCTGAAAGTTGTCGGTTCAATTCCCGGCTTCCACCGTTGTACCCTTGAGCAAGGCACTTAACCCCAAGTTGCTCCGGGGACAATGTGATCCCTTGTAATATAGCTGACATATGTAAGTCACTTTGGTCAAGAAGTGTCTGCTAAATGTAATGTAGTGTCTGCTAAATGTAATGTAATGTCACACAAACCTCAGACAGGTCGTAGAACAGGGGTAATATTCTCTGGGAGTTTCGAGGA
This sequence comes from Alosa alosa, assembly GCF_017589495.1. Lineage (NCBI taxonomy): Eukaryota > Metazoa > Chordata > Actinopteri > Clupeiformes > Clupeidae > Alosa > Alosa alosa. Next base: position 16,451,936 of record NC_063200.1, read on the forward strand.
CCTCTAACATTCAACTTAAAACAGGGCTAGTACCTCAGAGACCGAAGAGGAAACTCAACCATGTAGCATAGAAAAACGTAAGTAGGCCCTGGCAACCATGTGAGGACCTCTGGGGACATGAACCCTCCCCATGGAGATCAGTTTGACTGATTTCAGAACCAGTCTCTACAGCATAGGCCTCATACTGGAGCACGTGGTTTAGCTAAGAGGCTCTCATGGGGGGGACTCTCTGTAGATCTGCCCCATGGAGACCAGTTTGACTGATTTTAGGCCCTCTCTACCGCATAGTCCTCACACTAGAGCACACCCTGTAGGCTGCAACCTCCAGCCCCATCATCTGGTTCTCACCTAGTTCAGATAGATAGACTGCCCCATGGAGACCAGTTTGACTGATTTCTGTACAGCATAGGCCTCAGACTGGAGCACATGGTTCAGCTAAGAGGCTCTCATGGGGGAGGGGGGGGGACTCTGTAGATTTGCCCCATGGAGATCAGTTTGACTGATTTCTGTACAGCATAGGCCTCACACTTTAGTACCCTGTAGGCTGCTGCCTCACTTGGCTCAGCTGCTAATCTGGCCCCTCACTTAACTCAAGCTAAGAGGCTCTCAGGGACCTCTGTGTAGATGTGGCCCTCATTTAGGGCTCAGCACTCTGACAGAGCACAGAGGCTCTCAGGGGGGCTGGATGATATCACCAAAAAAAAAGAAAGTTTTTTTCCAGTGTTGTAGATGATTCTCACGTGTGTCTCTCTCTACTTGAACTCAAGATAACACATGATTTGAAAATAGTCTCCTTTTAAAAAAAACTACAGACTACAGAGTTCCCCAGTAACTAGGGCTGTATGTATTATAGGTTATATCAGTCTTTGCCACACATAGGGTTGCAGATATAGCCTAATTGTAGATTTCTCATTCACCAATTTACTTCTTTTTGTTTTTAACACAATTTAGGAATTCCCTCTTTCCATCAGTTTTCAACGTATCTTAGCGCTAAAACACTTGCTAGCTCAGCACTAAGAACTCAAAATGGCAGAAGTCTGTGAATCATGTTGCGTAGAGAAACCAGATAAGCATCTATGATTGTTGGCAGATGTTTGTACCGGTATGTGTGTCTGTGTGGTATATTACATAAATTAGCATAGTGGGCAAGGTGCTACTGCTAACACCTAACAAGTAAAGAACAAACAAACAAACAAATAATAAATAAATAAATACATAAATAAAGACCATGGGTACACTACCCTGGGAACAAGCACAATAATGTCCATCTGTGCAGTAAGTGGCTTTGGAGAAAACAAATGCAGATGTACCAGTCAATGTGGTCGTTGGTGTGTGTGTATGCGTGAGTGCGTGCATGTGTGTGTGCGCGTGTGTGTGTGTGCGTGCGTGTGTGTGTGTACATGCATGTGTGTGTGTGCGCGTGTTTGCGCGCGTGTGTGTGTGCGTGCGTGAGATGGTGGCCTCCTCGCTCCTGATAGCCGCGGTGTCCCTCACCTGCTGATGTGAACTGAAGCAGGGAGTGAAGGGCGCCTGGCTGAGATTCACAGCTTTGGGCTCGGCAGGAGACGAGGAGGAGGAGGAACAAGGCAAGGGCACCTTGGGCTTATTTTTAGCCAAGTGAGGAAACAGAGAAAAGAATGAGAGAGAGAAAATAAGAGAGAGAGAGAGAGAGATGGAGAGTGCAAAAGAGAAGAGAGAGGGGAAATATTTATAACTTGGAGAAGTAGAGAGTGCTGTGCAAAATCTAACGTATTCGTTGGGAAAAGTGGTTGGGGTGTGTGTGAGAGAGAATGTGTGTGAGATGGCACATCTATTGTAAGACCTGTCCTGGCATGTGTGAGTTAGTCAGGCTGGTGCTGTTTCCTAATGAGGTCCGTTTGCCTCCTGTGCTGAAGTGCTTTCTGTTGAGGAGCTCCTCTGGGCTCCTATTGGCTGTGCTTGTAGCCTCAAGTGACATCACACAGGTGCATTTTTTTTTTCTGCTCTGTCGGTCGAAATGTTTTTCACACAGCAGGCTGCCTAGTCCTGTGGATGGTGTGGATGCGGGCGACAGCGTCAGAGCATCCTCACATTCTCTTGATGGCGTCCCTCTGTATCCAGCTGTCTTCTCCGTCTCCCTCCCCACCTTTCTCTTTTCACTGTTCACGATGCTTCCTGTCTGTCCTCTTGCTATGGTCAATGTTCTTCTCTCTCTGTCTGTGTGTGTGTGTGTGTCTCTGTGTATGCGTGTCTGTGTCTGTGTCTCTCTCTCTGTGTGTGTGTGTGTGTGTGTGTGTGTGTGTGTGTGTGTATGCGTGTCTGTGTGTGTGTGTGTGAATGTGCCCTGTGGACCCCTCCAGCGAGGTCAGTAGAGAGCAGCTCAGTAAAGCCGTCCCCAGAGTCCAGCCAGTCTACACCTGCAGCAGCTCCTGCCCCTGTCATCTTCTGTAAGTGGTATTTGGCTGCTTGGCCCTATAGCCCTGCCCTGTGCTGCACGCCCCCCTCCTTCTGCCTGATAATCCCCCACCCCCACCCCCCATAGCTCAGGAGGCATCCTACAGGGCAGCTGACTCAGGTCAGTCCTGATCCAACTAGTTTTGGTACTTGTCTGACGCAGATAAATAGACCAGAGGTGCATTAAAATTCGCAAACATAGGCAAATGTTCGCAAACGTTCGCAAAAAGTTTTCTGTTTGCCTTGAGTTTGCAGTGAACTTTTGCAAACACTAGCAAGCAGTTTGACGAGGTAGTTCTCAGCGAATGTTTGCGTCTGTTTAAGGAATTTGAACGCACCTCAGATCTAGCGTTGGACTGACACAGATGTGCCAGCCATGTCTGCAGCTGACCAGGATCAGCGTTTGCTGCCCTCTGGGATCTCTGCCCCGGTAGTGAGCCTGAGACGACCCGTCCGCTTGAGTTGAGTTTGACCCTTGACCTCACACACCCCAGTCTCACTCGAATCTCCAGCACGACAGGTCTCTGGTCACCTCATTGGACCACGAGAGCACAATACCTAAGCAACTAGTAGCCCTTTTAGCTCACAGACTCTGCGCTTGATTGGTCCTGCCTGGTGATGCACAGCTAAGCAGGTGTAATGCAAGCAGAGCCTGCTGGGCACCCAGGCAGGACCAATCGCTCAGGATGCTTGTAGAGTTACAGTGAAGGATGTCTAGTGCCAACATGGCCAGCCCAGCACGCTGTAGCTTTTCCCCGCATGAGTTTCCTCTTAAACTGGAATGTTAATCTCAGAAAATAGCTACAGCACTGGATGGATAAGATTTTATATTATTGTCTAAATAATGCACTTGATTAGAAACGCTCTGGTAGAGATAGACCCTGGTCTCTTCTAAGACAGACATGGTCTTTCAAATGCACATGGTAGTATGGAGCTGACTACAAGTGAACTGTACTGAAGCATGGTGTTCCAATGGCCCCTAAATGCCAATGAGTGCAGAATGTGTGGAAGGTTTTCTACAGGTTATTATATGCTGCCACCTTGTGGGTGCAGATGAAACAGCATGTCCAGCGCGGGGATTGACCAAGCCTCTCACCTACTCCCCCTCCCACACACACACACACACACACACTGCATATAGGTGCTTGGGTTTGAACCCCCTCTTCCCCTCCCATACTCTAAAACCTCTAAATTGTGGAATTTCTTCCTCCATGGCCTTCCGTTGCCCCGGTCTCTGTGGGGTGGCGTTCTGTTGCCCCTCCAGCCTCCAAGCTGTCCGACCTCTTGGGCTCGGTGCGCAGGAGTTCAGGTCCCGCTGGGGGGCTCGACACCGAGGGAGGGGTGCAATCGGCTGCCTCCCCCCCTCATACGCCTGCCACGCAGAGTGAGTAGCAGAGCCTGGACGCACGCCGCCCCAACTCACACACACACACACACACACACACACACACACTCATTCACGTTGCCTGAACCACTGAACACCACGCCAGCACTGTACTCTCTCACACATTCACTCACACAGTCAGTCATTCAACTCCAGTCTGTCTCTGTCACTCTCTCTCTCATCTCTCTCTCCATCTCTCTCTATCACTCTCTTCTCTCTATCTGTTTCTCTGCAGCACTGTTCCACTCTTTATCCTCTCTTCTTTTCACTGTCGATCTCACTGCTGATCATCAGAACTCTCTCTGTCCTCTGCATGTCTCTCAGTGTCTGTCTCACTGCATGTCTCTCTGCAGGTGGAACTCACTGCATGTTGTTCAAGTTTCCTCATTCACTCTCACTGTTGTTTCCTCTTCATCTGTCTATTCTCACTCCTCTCTCTCTCTCTCTCTCTCTCTCTGTCTCTCTGTCTCCCTGACACATTAATTTTGTTGTTTATTCTGGTGTTTCTCTGTTGTTGCCTAATTAATGATCACTCTGTGATGTCACGCATGCCCCCACCCCTCTCCTTACTGTGCCACTGTACTGTATGTTCCCTTCCTGTCTCTGCGGGACACACACACACACACACACACACACACCTCCACCCCCTCACCTCCCCTCACCTCCCCTCCCAGCCCGCCTGACAGACCTGGTGAGCAGTGTGTTCCGTGCGCCGGCCCCCCAGGTTACCAAGGAGACCTCGCGAGCCCCCCCCTCCTCCACTCCTCACGCCCCCCCGCCCCCCTCCCACACCCCCTCGGGCTCCTCAACTCTGAGCCTGCAGTGTGAGTACAGAAACATGCAAGTGTGTGTACAGGAGTGTGTCCGTGTGTAATGATATAAGTGTGTGTGTGTGTGTGTGTGTGTGAGTGAAAGAGAGAGAGAGAGTAAATGTGTTGTTTCTGCATGCGTGATGATGATGAGGAAGTATGTGTGTGTGTGTGTGTGTGTGTGTGTGCTCGCACTATCCAAGATAAACTCTCTCTCTAGGCTGCTGTGGCACTGAGCTTCAAATGAGGGAATTAGGGTGTGAGTCACCTGAAGCATGACCCGCTTGTCACTTACAGCCTTGACCGTGCATGTGTGTATATGTTTGTGTGTGTGTGTGTGAGTCTGTATGCGTGAGTGCGTGCATTTGTGTGTGTGTGTGTGTGTGTGTGTGTGTGTGTGTGCATACATGTGCAAGTGCGTGCATGTGTGCGACCCATCTGAAGGACAGAGCGAGGGGACCATTGTGGGAGACTTGTTCAGTGGGGACCCGCTGTGTGTGTGGTGAACGAGGGATAGAGGAGGAGGAGGAGGAGGAGAGGACATGTCAGGCCTCATGCCGCTAAGCCCTCTCACTGCAGGAGAGAGGAGAGCTGAAGGGAGGGAGGGAGAGAGAGAGAAACAGGAGGAGGAGGGAGGAGGAAGTAAATCTTTCCCAAAGCGCTAAGGGACAGGAATAGCATGTTGAGCTCAGCAAGCCCCGAGAGAGAAAGAAGGAGAGAGAGAGAGAGATAGAGAAGGAGAGAGGGAAAGGAGGAGAGAGGGATAGGGGGCAGATGAAACCAGATCCATGTCAGGATGAAGGACTCTGAGGAGTATGAAGCATGAGAGGAAGATGTCTTGAGAAGTGAAAAAGATCTAGAAATGAGGGGAAAGCCAGAGCAGCATGAATAAGGATCAGAAAGGTAAGTCTGTCTGGGGCGGCAAGTTGCCCAAACACACAGGGGGGTGCTCGACTGCAGAAGTGTGTCTGTGTGTGTGTGTGTGTCTGTCTGTCTGTCTGTCAGAGACATATGGAACGTGTGCTTTTCTTGTAAAGACAATTGTGCTGGACCCCAGTTTGTGTGCAGAGTGTGTTTTAAGAGATGAGATGGTCACCAAACAGTTCTATCATACGATCTCTGGAGTGTGTTTTGAGAGGTGTGATGATCACCAAACAGATCTATCATACGATCCCCTTACCATGTAATGTGCATGCATGTGTGCAGTTTTGAGAGCCGCACTTCTCGCTGGTTTTGAGAAACTGACATCAGCTTAAATCTGCAACTCCCGAGCTTACCCTCTCTTTGGCAAGATGAGTAGAGGAAAGTGACTGGTATGGCCTTGGTGTTTTCCATTCAGTGTCTGCAACAGTTTGTGTGAGCAGTAGGCTTTTAGTCTGGATGACCTCTGTCCCAGATGCGGCCCACACTCAGACCAGCGTGTATGAGACTGTATGAGAGATTAACTAGATACCAGCGTGTATGGGACTGTATGAAACTAGATGAGTGTGTGAGACTGTATGGAAGATGAACTAGAGACCAGCGTGTATGAGACTCTATAGGGGATGGACTAGAGACCAGCATGTATGAGATGAACTAGATACCAGCATGAATGAGATGAACTAGAGGTCTGCATGGTTATTCCTGGCTGTCTCATAACTTCTAATAAATTTGATCATTTTCCCCCTTCAGTGCGTAAACAAGAGATCATCAAGATCACAGAGCAGCTGATTGAAGCTGTCAATAATGGAGACTTCGAGGCCTACGCGTGAGTTGCACTGCATGCTGGGAATCTATTGCTATAAGAAAGAATGACATCTAATAGATCACTCTGTAAACATTTATAGAGCCACATAAATCCATATATTTATATAGTATGCATCCATGAAATCATTGGGCATCCACTGCATGCATCTGCTACTATGCATCCATGCTGTTTTAGTTACATTATACAACCCTATATTTTATTTACATTCAGCCTGTATCCATGCCAAGATTAATAATTTGTTAATGTTTAATGATCACATACTAACTATCATTTATCTTCTCATATCAAATATATGTACAACAGCAAAGCAATAAGTGAAATCCTTGCATTGCAATGCAAGTACTGTTTCATACACATAAGGCTTTTTCCCGCAAACACATTCAGAGGAAATGCTTTGATATTTCATACAACATACTACAGGCATTTAGCTGGGTTTTGAACCAATCCCCAGCCCTCTTGAGCTTGTGCTGGGATGTGCTGTGTAAATTATCGTAGTTCGTAGTACGTAGTTGGTTCGTAGTTTCTGCTGATGGTCTGTATAAGTTATCTGTTTGGTTCACAGGAAGATCTGCGATCCGGGACTGACGTCCTTTGAGCCAGAGGCCCTGGGGAACCTGGTGGAGGGAATGGACTTCCACAGATTCTACTTTGAGAACCGTGAGCGATCATGTGCGGCCTCACAGAACCCCGTAGAAGTGCAACTGAACCCATAAATTAGTAGTGCATGTTCTTCTTTACGTAACAGAACCTGTGGAACAGTAGTGCATGTTTTTTACATAATAGAACCTGTGGAACAGTAGTGCATGTTCTTTACATAATAGAACCTGTGGAACAGTAGTGCATGTTCTTCTTTATATAACAGAACCTGTTGAACATTAGTGGATGTTCTTTGATGTGTCTTATACAGAATGTGTGGGGATTTGTTGGGGATTTATAGAATTCAGATCTATCCCACTCTGTCTCACTGACTCGTCTTCTAGCCTCTTTGTCACCTTCCCTTTTCTCTTCCTCCGCACCCCTTCAATCTTTTTGTTTTTCTCCTCTCGTCTCTCTCTACCTTGTGCTCTATTTCATTTTCCTTCCCTCAATCCCTCTCTCTCTCTGTCGTTGCTTTCTCCCCCTGTCTCTTTGCAGTATTGTCTAAGAATAGTAAGTATAGGGGAGCTTGTCGGGGAACTGTAGAATATTTCTTTGTCTCTCACTGTCTAGAACATCATCTTTCTATCTTCATCCTCTCTCACTGGTCTTTCTATCTTCATCCTCTCTCACTGGTCTTTCTGTCCTCGTGTTTCTCTCCTTTCGCTCTTGCTGTCTGTATTCCCTTTTGTCATTTTCTAGCTCTCTTTCTCTCTCCACTGCACCCTCTTCTTTCCCTCTCTTTTAACCTGTTGAGGGGTGAATTATTTTCCTGGCTCCTTCTAGAATTCTACACGAACAATCTATAGTTTAAGTGTTCTTTGGGAAAAATCAGAGCCTTATAGATTCCACTGCTTGGTTGAATTTCCTATTGTACTAAGTAATTTAGAACGACCATTAACTGTATGTTATTTGCACACCTATGAAGTAGATCCATTTTTTTGGCCGTATCACACTTGTATATTAATTCGCCGAACTCGTTAAGTTTAAATGAACTGTCACGTTGCCATCAAGCTGTAAAATGCAGACGTTCAGAACATGACAACATTGTAGCATATGATGGAGGTGGCTTTTAGCTAGATGGATGACAGCAGGGTAAGTAAAATAGCGATGTTTCCAAGCTAAAGTTCATCAGAATCTTGGGATATGCCCGCTTGACAACGGGAGAGATAGAACTAATGACTGGCCTTTGGCCGTAGCAACCATCCATTTAGAACTAGTAACGGCAGTTTGTCCTGCAAGTTAAGAAATTAGTTGATATGTGTTGGAAGAAAGTAGTTCTACAAACAAGTTTTAGCGATTAAAATGTTTAAATTGTAACAGGAAATAAACACAACGCAAGTGGCAACAGTGGAATAAGCGGGATAATGGACTCCACGGTGGTCTGTTCACAGAAGTTAATGCACTTCCGCTTCGCGTCGGGGCCGTTTTACAACCTCGACCGTGCATTAACTTCTGTGAACAGACCACCGTGTCGTCCATTATCCCTTACATATATGGCTCTGGGAAAAATCCCTGTCACATCATAGTGTGGAACTCAAGGTTCACGAACGTTCTAATTCCATTTTCTGACCGTACTCCTCAACTCCTCCATCCCTCTCTTCTCTCTCCCTCCGTGTCCAGTGCTGGCTAAGAACAGTAAGCCCATCCACACCACCATCCTGAACCCGCACGTGCACCTGATTGGAGAGGACGCCGCCTGCATCGCCTACATCCGCCTCACGCAGTTTGTGGACGGCCAGGGACGTCCCCGCAGTAGCCAATCAGAGGAGACCAGGGTATGGCATCGCCGTGACTCCAAGTGGCAGAACGTCCACTTCCACTGTTCTGGAGCTCCGGCTGCCCCACTGCAGTGAAGGTATGCACACACACACACACACACACACACACACACACACACACACACACACACACACACACACACACACACACACACACACACACACACGGACGCACATGAACATGGACACACATACACGCACGCACAGACACACACAAACACACACAAGGATACACATGCACACACACACACAACACACACACACACACAGACACACATACACACACACACAAACACAGACACACACACACACACACAAAGACATGCACACACTCAAATACATACACACACACCCACACACACACACACACACACGGACAAACACAAACATACACATGCACACACAAATGTAGCTATGAGTGAGATGATGCTCATGTTGAAACAGCTGCAACCATCACATTCCCAACCAGCATCAACAATTTCAAGAGCTGATCCTTCTGCCTTTGTGTGTGTGTGTGTGTGTGTGTGTGTGTGTGTGTGTGTGTGTGTGTGTGTGTATGGAGAGCAGGAGCTGCATTGGGTGCGTCTGACTGGTGTGCTGTCGTGGGCAGGAGATGGAGGGATGGAGAGAGGGACTGAAGGAGGCAGGACAGGGGAGAACGAGTGCAAGGCTGGGGAGCCTCCTCCACGGTCGGGCCCATGGGCCTCCAGCTCTGCACCAACCCTGTCCAGGCAACACATCGCATGCACACCGTCACTCTTTATCGTCCCCTGGGGGCCTGGGGTCACACTGCAGCCTCACTGACCTCTGTCCCGCCATCTGAACTCTCCTCTGAAGCGCAATTACCCTCAGCTGCACCCTCACCCCCCACCCCCTGCCTCCTCTGGAAGGAACAACAGCACACATATCAGATCAAGACTCACAGCTCCTGTGTTCTGCATTAGAACCGCACCCTCTGTTCCCATGTCTCCCCTCACTGGAAACAGTGTTACACCCTGTGACGAGGGTGGGTCAGAAATATTAGAACCTTCAAATGAAGTTCATATTATTATTATTATTATTACCACTATTGCTATTATTATTATTATTATTATTACTACTACTATTATTACTACTTCTTTCATCATCATTGGTAATGCTGTTGTTCTATTGAGGTTTAATATTTAATAGTATAATTCTTGATGCCAGTGGTAAATCTATTTTATCAGAAGAAAAACTTTTGTTTTGTTTTTTCATTTGTATTTTTTGAAATGCATGATTTTTTTTTCAGTATTATTCTCAGTGGCTGTTTTTTATGTGCTTGAGTAATACGAAATGTACTTACAATTTTACACACTTACCTGTAAGTCATTAAGACTACTGATCAGCGCAGCTTGTGAGCGGAAGGAAAGCATTGTGGGAAAGGCCTTCAGACAGGAAGTGGATTGGCTGAGGGGAGAGAGATGTAGGGTTCCACTGTTGTCCGCCCCCTAACTCTGAGTGGCCATCTGTGTGTTCTTATGCTTCTTAAGGAGGTACTTCTGTTTAATCTTGGTTTCTTCAAAATAGGATCTGACATGTCACCTCTTTCGGTAAAATTATGATAGTTCTGGTGTTGCCATGACTACAATTAAACATCAAATACCGTCAGGATTCCACAGCTATAATTAGATTAAATGAAACACTCCGTCTGAATCCTTTGTGTCTGAGCCACATACATTGTCACTAAGTCCTACTCATTACTTTCAGTCCAGGCTTGATGCTTTCCAGGGGCTTCTGTATGAAATGGCAGAGCTAGCATCCCAGTGCAGTGTACAATGGATGCCTAATACCGTGTCCAGATACACTTGCACTTGGACACACTCATAAGGTGCGTTTATAGTTAAATTAGTCTGGGTAGTCTTAGGATTTTTAGTGAATTCTTATGGGATCTTTGTATGGTAGTTTTAGGAGCTTTTATAACCTAGGGGATATTTGATCTAGTAAGGCGTAGGGCTGCTCTTGACAGTGCAGCTGCATCAATAAGAGAAGGTAACGCGTGCTGACTCAACCCACGGTGGGGAAGTGAGGTGGGCTAGAGTGAGGAGATGCGTGGCTTTTACAGGAAATGACACAGGAGGTGTGGAACCATCTCTTAGGCACCTGATCATTGATATCCCCCTTTTCACTTCTGATTTCTCTTCATTCTGACTTATATTCTGATTATTTCACCCTATTTTTGTATGTCATAGAAAATAGATGTTTTGTGGAGGGTTTATTTTTCCCTATAAGTTTATGTAAGACCCAATGTGGTGTCTATGGGCATTACATGTTTGTTTAACTGCTGAGGTGAACAAGAAAGTCTTCATTTATTTTTTCTTTGTAAGAGGTGCTGAAAAGAATTGCTACTGCTGCAAATCATGGTAAAGGGGGTAAGACTATAAAATAAGCACAGATATTATTTAGTTACAGAAATGTATGGCAGCATCAGCTTCTAGAGAGCTATTATTTTCCACTGGATATTTGTGAGTGGAGCATATCTATTTACCATGGTTACGTTGAAACACACACACACACACATACACAAATAGCACCCATATATGTTTGTTTACATGACAGTTTGTGTGTGTGTGTATGTGTTCATTAAGGCACACATGTTCTTGTTTGCTCCTATGCCACAATGCAACGGCAATATGAAGCCTGGAGGTGAATAGAATGCGTTGCTATAGAGATAAGTAATAACATAATGCAAGAGCTTCCTGGTAACCAGCACAGTTTATACCAATGAGTATAGAAGTTACTTCTATACTCTTTGTTTATACTGTTAGTTGAATGCAGATTTGATCTGTGTAGAGATATGGAATGTACATGACATAATGAGATGATGACATAATGAGATGTGAAGCAGATTCTCTCAGTGGCAGCATATCTGTTTAATATCATTCTTGTGATTTAAAAAAAATAATAATAATTGTTCTCCTCTACAATGTGATATCTGTTGTTTTTCTGTTGTCATGTTGAACCCTATTGGTTTGATGTGGGGGGTGTTTCTTGGTAGAAAGTATGAGACCAGGGGTTTCGAGGGTTTCACCCTGCGTTTTCAGTGTTTTCAACTCTCGAACTTCTCCAGAGCCGGTTATGTTAAGTTAGAGCGAGTTAAGAGATCAAAACCTAGAAAGAATGTTTATAAAATGTATAAAGAACTGCCTTCAGACATCAGAGGAATCCGTACTGGGCGTGGCCCAGAGTCTGGCCTCATCCGTCCCACCAGCCTCTGTCCCCTCGGAACAGCGGTTGAAACAGCATGCTGACATTCTATAGTGATGTTCTCTCTTCTATCTGTGTCACACAGTGCATACTCAATACTCAAATATGACAGATGAATATAACAATAACTTTTAAAGATTTCATACATACAGTATATTGTACAACAACAATTATGTAGTGATGACATAGGTGGCATCTATTTGCATGAAATTCAAAATGAAGATACATTTGGTGTTTTTATTTCATATCGTTGATTTCTTTTTTACTGAATGCTGGTGAGTTATGATCCTCTATCTTCTTTCTAAATTTTGTGCATATACCAATTTTTGACGATGATGATGATGATGATGATGATGATTATAATGACGATTATGACTATCATGGCATAAGTAACAATGATTGTATTGCATGTTTTTGTACAGGGTTTCTTGTTGTTTGAGCAGGGTAGGATGGTCATGAATTTTAACTGAGGACTTGGGAGTCTTAATTTGTGCAGTTTTTTTTTATTCTGCCTGAACAATCCAAGCTTGTCATGCTGGCTTTGAGAGTGCATCATGGGAAATTATGTGTCTAGTTGTGCGGATGATACTAGTGAACTGCATGCTTCGGAGGTTCATTCACTGCTGAGTATCATGCAGAAGCACTGCAGCGTTTACCATGGACACAGTCCAGAGTTTACTGAGAGCCCCTGTTTTGCGCTGCAATATTATTTTGCTGAGACGTGAAATATAATGGCAACACATAGAGGGCGCCAGACATCTATGTTCACCAGCTCACTTTGGCCCTTAGCAGAAAGTCACTTGCAGCAGCAACATGCCATGAATGTGGACCTACATGGTCTTGAATTTCCCCTTGGGGATCAATAAAGTATCTATCTATCTATCTCTATCTTCACAAACAGATGTGAGAACAGCAAGTTTGCTGAGTCAGTGAGATGATTTCCATACTCACCAGACAAGTAATTAAGTAGTAGTTTCATAGTTCTTCTATGGCAATAAGAAGCCAGTGTTTGCCTGTGCATCCCTATGGCAATGGTAATTGGATCACACTGTTATGCAAAGTATTACTACTGTGGGAGTTAGAGCGCTCTTAAAAGTATGCTGTAAAGTTCCAGGCCAGTGATGAAACGAAGGTGTGTGTGTGTTTGTTTGTGAATGTATGAGTGTGTGCGTATGTGTGTGTGTGTGTGTGAGAGAGAGAGACGGAGAGACAGGAAAGAGTTCATTAGTGCCGAATCCCTCCTTTTTTAGTGACACCTCGCTGCTCTTACAACATCAAGCCACGGCTCTTTGTAGTGTTTCTTTTATGTCCTTTGATCCCTAATCCTATTGCCTGTATTTGTTTCAGTTGCTTTGCTTATGGTTTCTCTGACGCTGAGCCTTTGAGATCTGTTGGTTTCTCGTTTTTGAAGGGGGGGTTTTGTATATAATCTCATGATGTGTAATGAGATTATGTGAATCCTGTAAGATTACACAACAAGGTTATTATTATTATTATTATTAATATTTCTCTCCACTCTTCCTGGTACTGCTGCTCTGTTCTTCCAATGTGCTCTGTGTTCTAAAAGTTAAGGAAATGTGTTAAGATGTTATCGATATGTTATCAATAAAAATTACGGTACAAAGGCACAAACTTGTTTTTTTATTCAACCTCGGGCAGATTGTCTCCTCTGTAGGATGCTTACAATCAGAGGAGTGTCTGTCTCCCTGCTTCAAGTAATCTCAGTGGGAATGAAGGTTCTCATCTCACCGCCTGCCTCTGACAACAAAGCCATAATTCGGATTAGATTAGAGCAGGGATCATGTGTAATTGTTTCTCAAGACAGTACAAAGTCTTCCTATAGGGTCAGTGTCCATCAGAAGCGAGGTGTCCACAAACATCTTGCTCCACAACTCAGCACAGATAGATGTAATGATGACATCGATTTCAGAAAACATTCTGAGCTGTCCGAGACAGGCCTTTGGGATATAATCAAGAGTGTACGTTTTTTTTTGTGTCAAGTCACCAATTAAGGAACAGCTAATGGAAAGACTTAGCTTTTGCTCTAACTGAAAAATGGGTCCCCAGTAGAAATCTCAGCAGAAAGGTCTTAATCCATTATTTTTGCCAATAATGAAGACACAGGTGTTATATTGACTATGTCTACAAGTGTTCATATTGTGATGGACATCATGGGTTTAAAAAAAAAACATGCATAAGTTGAAAAGTGTATTTCTGTGATGAAACATTCTACTGATAGAAAAAAGGTTGGGATCTGTTATGCAGTTTATGGGTAAAAATCCTCTTCCTTAGGGTTTCAAAATACATGGGAACTAAGCCCAAGCTATGCTCATGACAGACAATTAGATCAGCAAGCATCTTTGAGTGTCTAGAAATGTATTTTTTATTATTATTATTATTATTATAGACGGTTCCTGACTGTTTTGCTGAAATAAATACTGACCAGTAGCTTATTAAAACATCATCTTGACAGCTGCATGGTAGCTTTGCTGGATTGGTTAGCATGCTCTGTGTGATGATGCTTAATAGAAAACATGTAAGCCTGCATAATGTATTATGCGTTGGAAATCAAAAGATATATTATGATACTAATGCCGAAATTAGCAGTGATCTGCAGTCCCAGAATATAAAAATAAACGACATAATATGAGGCCAGCTGTGGCCTTCTATTGCTAAAAAGTAAACACTCATAATATGCATTTTACAAAATGTGTTAGTGATGTGTTTCTAAATCTGCCATGTTCCTCGTGTGAGAGCACCAAAGCGGCACACCTAATAGGGTAGGCCTATTTTTCAAGTGCTGACCATGCCGTCTGACGCTAGTGTGACGCAGGGAGCGTGTGTTCCTTCCAAGCCTGGTCAAATGCTGCATACGATTAACGTTACTGCAACTGCAAGGAAGCCTTAGCAAGACGTTTTAAATCGAAGAGGGGTTTTGTGGTTTATTTTCAGTGTAAGTCCACCTAGCACTGTGCGATCGTATAAGGTAAGGTACCATTCAACGTTAAAAGTCATTCGGGGCTTTGCTTTTTTGCCAGGATAGATTAAGTGAGCCAACCAAACCTTCTAGCTAGCTACCTAGCTAACGTTAGTGATAGCAGGCTAGCTTTGGAACCAGCTAACTCTTCGTTGGTCTGCCCGAGGAAACGTGAGGGCTGCTTCACTCGTGCACCAGAAATAGCTTTCCTGAATGACGTTAGTCCACATGCTCTTGCGATAGATTTTCCGAAATAATGTGAACTCCGTGTACATCAACTTCATGGTAGAAGTGGGTAAAACGTTACGTGCCAACGTTTGTGAAGGGTAGCACTAGCAGTTAGTGTGCGTTACTATGGGACTTAACGTTATACATAGACTAGAATACAAACTAGCAGCTACAATATTTGTATCCTATCTCCGCATAGTTAAATCAAGCAAACAAGGTTAAAGTTGCCGGTGGTAAAATCATAAAACCTGGGATGGGTGCACTAAGATGGAATGATTAAGTTAATCACCGTGAACGATTTAAGCAATCGTTGGGATGGGTAGAAAGGGTGGTTGTTAGCAGGGACTGTGGGGAAAATTGTTGTTATTGCTAGTCAATGTCACATAAGTTAACGTTGTTAGCTAATGTCAATTTAACTTATCTGTGTTAGCTAATGTCAAGTTAACTTATCTGTAAATAATTTCAGTTAATTTTATTGTGTTCCTGTTATTGCGGCTAAAACCATTTAAACTCTCCAGATCAGAAAAATATGACTAGATAAGAAATTAGGCTAATTTGCGCGCTATGATAACTTGCTACCCTGGCAATAAGTTGGACAACCCGCCAGCCGACCTGCCCATAGCAATAACGTGAATGAACAAGCACAAGAACAGATGGTTAAAATATTCCAAGTAGAAGTTGGACAACTTGGTTAGTGATCGTTATCTCCTTGCAGCAAGCCAATTTAGGTTTGTAAACTCATGTTATATTTGTGTAGCAATATACAGTTGTTTTTTGATAGCTCAAAAAACTTCGATAGATGAATAATGTATAATGTGTTTCCTAGTTGGATAAGATTAAGTTATTGTGAAATCATACCACAGTCGATCTCATTTGCCACTTTTCTCCAGAGTCGGATTGTCAACATCAAACATCAGAGTTCTTCACTGGAAGACGGATCGGCTCCAAGTTTTCATCTGAGTCATCGTTTCTGGGACCCTTTTTCCTTCGTGTTTTCCGAGACGTGCACTGTTTGGGAGAGGCAGGAGAGCCGTGCGCTGCTTAAAAGACTGCGATGCATCGCTTAAGGACTTGTGCTGCACGCTTGCGGCCTCTCACGGCCTCACAGACTGCCCAAAGCGCCTCTCAGACGCGGCCGGCGGCGGCGGGCGCCCCAAGGACGTTCCAGCACATCCGTTGCTACACGGCGCCCGTCGCAGCCGAGCCCTTCCTCAATGGAACAAGTTCGAACTATGTTGAGGAAATGTACTATGCCTGGCTGGAGAACCCCAAAAGTGTGCACAAGGTAAGCTTGGCATCCCCCGTCTGCCAGTGTTTGGCAAGGGAAGCGCAGTGAGGGTTGAAGACGGATATACCGTATCCATGCCCTCAAATGTGCCCTTGGACAGGGCACTGAAAGAGAGCCAAAACTGGCCTTAGGAAAACCCTACCTCTGTCCATGTTTTGTGTGTTTGCATATGCATTTGTCTGCCCACGACATGTTTTTATCTTGTGTAAATAGAGGAACCTATGTAGTCGGTACTTAGAGAGAGCGAGAGAGAAAGAAAACTGGGTGGGCAAATTGATGGATAGACAGATAGTAAAGCCGTGGCCTACTGGTTAGCGCTTCGGACTTGTAACCGGAGGGTTGCCGCAAAGGCACGGCTGAAGTGCCCTTGAGCAAGGCACCTAACCCCTCACTGCTCCTCGAGCGCCGCTGTTGTTGCAGGCAGCTCACTGCGCCGGGATTAGTGTGTGCTTCATCTCGCTGTGTGCTGTGTGTGTTTCACTAATTCACGGATTGGGATAAATGCAGAGACCAAATTTCCCTCACGGGATCAATACTCAAAAGAGTATATATACTTAAACTATACCTAAAAGAGAAAGGTAGATAAAAAATGATGTTGAAAGTTGGGGAGCAGTTGGCGTGGCCCAGCACTCAAGGTCATCTGTGAGAAGGGCAGTCATGTTTCGTAACGAGTCACTTACTCACTTCCTCCTCTGGGCAGTGTCCGTCTCAGACCCTAATGGCAGTCTCCTTCTCTGACAGGTGTTATGTAAGAGCTCTCTCTCTCTCTCTCTCTCTCTCTTTCTTTCTTTCTTTCTTTCTCTTTCTCTTTCTCTTTCTTTCTTTTCTCTCTCTCTCTCTCTCTCTCTCTCTCATCTGCAAGATCATCTGAAATATCAGCAATGCACCGGTTTTGTAATGTCAGACCTAGATCAGAATCAACCTGCGTTTATTCTCAAACCTAGAGTAGACTAGCCCTTTGTCTATAATCAAAACAAAACCAGGATCAGAACAAAACTGTATTTACCATCAAGTCTGCCCCAGCCATTACCATCTGATCGTGCCCCAGCATAGTCCCTTCTGGGTTTTCTGTCTGTCCTTAACGCTCACTGATTCATCGCTGACTCAACACATGACTCACCAAGTGAGGTTTGAACATTCCTCTGCAATTACACCCATAACCGCTGCCAAAGCTGCCTGATTTCCCAAAACATCCTCCGTCCCAAAACATTCCCCTTCCTAAGAAGTGGGCCCGGCTTTGGGAAAGGGAATCTCTGCGCAGCAGACAGCGCTCTGGAGAAGTCATGGGTTGGCTGTGGTGGGAAAGATTAATTGCAGTGGAGAGCAGTGCACTGAAACTTTTTTGCCCCATTATTAGACTTGCCTGGGGCAAGGGTTAGAAGGCTTAGATGGCCCTTAAGATGAGGGCACATGGGGCAACTCTTTGAGCAATGTTACTGGTGGTGATCCTGATTATTGTTGTTTTGGTACATTCACATCGATTTTGGGCATCAGTTGTTGTTTTTTCAGGTTGTGTGTTTGGTCTGTAACATTGCTCAAAAAGTAACCTTGTGTGGCATCGCCCTAAGGGACTGATATTTCCCGGTGTTGTTTCGTGGGATCGTAGGTGGCAGAGAAGTGTGAAATAGACCCTGTGTCCTGTGACCTTAACATTTCTATGCCATCTGCATCCTGTTGGTTCCTCATCCTGTGCTGCTACTACAGAGAGAACCTGATCACAGACATGACCTTTTCATAGACAGAGTGGTGAAATATAGGCCTATTCCGTGGAGTGTAAATACTAATGTCCTCACTTTGTCTCTCTCTCTCACACACACTCACACACACACACACACACACACACACAACAGCCCTTTCCATGTACACTTCTGTTTTAGAATCTCCACGTGCGCTCGGCCATGAGATGTCCTGTGTACCTGCATATATTAGGTGATTGTGTCTCGTGTGTGTGTGTGTGTGTGGCCACGGGTTGTAACCCTAACTCCAAACCAGCCCCCATGCATTGGCTCGTCTCCTGTTGGTTCACCCAATCAGCTGCCACTGGGAAATCAAGCCTCTCGGCCCACTCCAACGTAAACCGTGTATTTAGATACTGTTTGTGTGAGTGTACATTACACACATAGAGAGTCTGTATGTGTGCGCACACAGAAAAGGGGGTGCAAGTCTGTGCATGTGTGTGCACATTGCCAGACAGATCTATTTCATGTGAGTGTGTGTAGATGTGTTATGAATGTGGTTGACGTAAGTTAGTGCAGATAATAGGCTAAGAGTAGTGATGATAACATATGTACAATGCATCTGTCGCTTTACACACGAGAAAGAAAACTATTACAGAACATAGTCCTTGGAGAACAGGTGTATTTTTAAGAGGTCCTTAACGCGTACCTCTCACCAAAAAGCAACCTAGGGTCATTTTGTGAATTTACCCGAGTCAAACTTTAGTTTAAAAGCATAATTGAGCCCGAAGCGCCACTTTTAAGATTGACCGTATTGTCACAAAAAGACCCTAAGTTGCATTTTGGCGTGAGTTACGCTTTAAAGATACCGCAGGAGGGGTTAGGGTTAGGGCCCGAATATAGCCCTGCGTCTGTGTCCCACACACATGGCGCGTGACGAGAATTGCGTCATCAACGTGGCATGCGGGGGTGTTGTGTGCCTCTCAACATATACTCTGCGCGTCAATGACGCACGTCTTGTGCATGGAGGAGCATGGTGCTCGCTTTGGTGTGGTGGGAGTGCGTTCCATATGGGTAGGGGAAGAGACTCTGAAGGTTTTGTCCCCGAAAGTCTGCAGTCTAGGGTGGGGGATGGAGATGACCCTTGTCCTGAACTGCAGCTTCTGGGATGGAGTGTAGGGCTGGAGAGGTGCTGGATGTGTGTGTGGGGGGGTGGGGGGGCAATGCCATTGAGGGGTTTGTACGTGAGGAGGATTTTGTCTGAGATTCGGGACCTGACCTTGGTGCCAGTGGAGGTGCGTGAGGGTTGGGGTGATGTGCTGCCAGGACTGTGTGTGGATGAGCAGTCTTGCACTGAGTTTTGCGCGTATTGGAATCTGGCCAGGGCTTCACTGGGACGGCCCAAACGGGATACCATTGCAACAATCCAGGCGGGAGGTATTGAAGGTGTTGGTGAGGGTCTCGCTGTAGGTCAGGAAATGAGGGTTAAAGAGTCTGGAAGAGTTCTAGAGGTGGTAGAAAGCAGATGGACGCTGTTTTCACACAAGACCTCTGGAAAAATTTCTGTGCGATTAGGAATGGATTTCAAATGGAGTCGAGTGTTCAGGTATGAACCTCTCAAGCAGACATTGCAAGGGTGTGAGTTACTCACAAATGCTGTAAATTCTCCGGATGGTTAAAATAGGTGTGGTTCCAGGGTTGAGCTTGCAGGAGGGTGGGGTATGATGTGTACAGTATGTAGCAATATATCCTGTCACATTGTCTGATTACCTCATACAAATGAACAGCAGCCACAGTGCACATTGTTGCATTCCCTCTGCCTCACAAGAGCAGTGCTCAGATGAGGAAGATGCAGCGCTGCTGATGCTAAATCGCCCCTCAGTTGACCCGTCTGTCTGGAAAATACAGTATCCTTTGTTTCCTATCTAGTCTTTTGTCTTCTTGACACTCTCTTCGACAGACAGACAGCTTTTGTTCGTCATCCTTATTTTCATTCTCAGTCTGTCCTTCACACGGTCTTTTTTCTTTCTCCTTTTCGGTTCTTTTTCCACCCTCTCTCTCTCTCTCTCCATTGCTCTGTTTCTTACTTTCTTCATGTTATCGAGAAACACTGGTCTCTCTCTCGCTCTCTCTATCGTTCTGTCTCATCTGTCTCTGTCTGATCTGTGTTTCTCTCCCCATCACTCTGTCTCACACTCTTCATCTCATTGAGAAACAGGTCTTTATCTCTCTCCATCCACCACACTCTCACTCTCTTACCCTTTCTTCATCTCTCTCTTACCCTTTCTTCATCTCTCTCTTACCCTTTCTTCATCTCTCTCTTACCCTCTTTTCTCTCTCTTACCCTCTCTTCGTCTCTCTCTCTCTCTCTCTCTTTGACTTTCTCTCTCTCTGCCTTCACAAATTTAACACCCTGAGCTCCTTGAGCCTCTTAAAGCTGGAAAGCCTGTTAGCTCATCTCTGTCAGGTCACTGGCTGCCACTGCTCTGTCATGTGGTCAGGTGATGACCCAGGAGCCACGCAGGGTGACCTCGGGACCAGAGGCAGCTTTAGAGTGTGTGTGTGTGTGTGTTGGGAGTCAGGCCTGTGTGTGAATGTCTGAGTCAGGAGTTCAGTGTGTGTGTCGTCAGTTCTCCCCAGAACTAGGCCAGCATCTTAGTGAGATCTGTGTGTGTGTGTGTGTCCGTCCGTCCGTCTATCTTGGCCTGTCATCCCTAACAGTTGTTTGCTGTGTGTGTTTTGAGGTCAGTTAACTGGGACAGCAGATGCTCGATCCAAAAGTTTGTCCCTAGTTGCATAAGGGAACACCAAGCTTATGAAACCCTGTGAGCGGTCACGTCAAATCAGGGAGGTTGCGGAATACATCCCCACATCCTGGGGCTTGGCAAAAGTGTGTGTGTGTGTGTGCAGTGTGTGTGTGTGTGTGTGTGTGTATATTTACACAAAAAAAGCACACATTCCTCTTCTGTCATGACGATAAGTTCAGATTCAGGGTGTTTGGGTGACGCAGCAGAAAGGTACGCCAACCCCTCACAATGGTGACTGATATTTGGCTAAAGGGGAGCCTCAGGCCTGGTGGGACATCCATTTACGCCCAGTTGGCACAGTGTTGGGTGGTGGGAGTTGGCAGCTTTCCAGCGGTGCCAGAGTTGTTTACTACTGGGGCCAAATCAATAGTGTCGATCTGCAGAAAATAAACAGGAAATGAGATAAATGAGTTTCATTGCAGTACATTGTATATTGCAGTCTTTCTCCATTATGCTTAGGGATGGGAATCACAGAGTAACTCATGACTCGATACGGTCAGGATGCTTGGGTCGCGATAACAATAATATCATGTTACAGCGATTCTGCAATACTCAATACATTGATAGAAAATCCATTGACTAATCTGTGGCGGGGCGCCACGAAATCAAAACCGGCCGCCACACATTAATATTCTATGTTTAATTTCATTTAAATTAAATATGAGAGAAAATCCTGTCATTGAGCCGCGCTTTTTACGCACACAGCCTTTCCTTGCCCCGCCCCACGCTCTCTCGTAGCCTGCTGCCCCTCCTCTGTATGTGCATTTAACAAAATATTCACGATTGTTGAAGGATTGTTGTTGCCACATAGAAGAAGCATTGCATAGAAGATGTCTGGCTAAATTGCTATTAAATCTGCTTAGCATCGTGACCATGCTGCGCAAATTTGTTCAAAACTGCTGCATTGAAGTTAACTCTGCTAAGGTCTTATCACAACATAGTAGGCTACATTGAGGAGACTAAATTAAGTTAGGCTTCTGCTTGATTGCATAACTTATCTCAAAGCTAACGTTAGAATACTGTTTGGATGTCGAATTTAACATGCTTAGCCTACTTACAGCTACTTTTCAATTTCGTTGAAGGGCTCATTTTATTTGCAAAATCCTGATGTAAATGGAAAAGTGTTTTCCAAAATTCAAAAGTGCTTGTCCCAAGGAGAAGTACGAACCTTTATTTTAACTATGTAGAAAACGTTATGAATTGCATCCACACATCAGCAGCCTTTTAACTGTTACAATTGCAAGGGTTCCCTCACGAACATCTTAAAGTGACAGACACTCAATTAGACCTATACACTACCAAGACGATCTTAATCCCCCCCCCCACCCCCCGTTGTCCAAGTCAGCTACCGCCACAAATTGAATCCAATTCTGTGGGAAACACTAAAATCAACTACGATTCATCTCAGTATCTGTAACTGAAGAAGTAAATCTAATAATACTTCTCATTAGTATTAGTACAAAGTGCAACAGAGCTTTTGCACTGCACAACATTTTCTCCCTGACAGTTTTTCCCTTCACTGCAAGTTTACCGGTTTGATCGAATTGGTTCCATTTTATTAGAGGACCTGCATATTTAATAGAAATATTGATATTTGGCACTGGCGTGCCAATGAGGTATCACAATGTCTGATACAATATTTCAATATTTTGTCCCACCCCTAGTTACGTTACAGGCCTTTTTTTTTTTTTTTTTTTGTCGGCTGAATTTAAATATGCTTTATTGCTTATTGCTTTGTTTTTGCACTGTCAAAGAAGAAACAAGTAAAAGCAATGTTTACATGCAGAATACAATTAACAATCCTACTTCCTCCCTCTCTCTCTCTCTCTCTCTCTCTCTCTCCCCAGTCTTGGGATATATTTTTCCGTAACGCTAATGCAGGTGCCCCCCCGGGCACGGCGTACCAGAGTCCTCCCCCACTGGGCGTGAGTCTGTCGGGTCTCTCCCAGGCCCAGGCTCTGGTGGGCGCCCAGCCCAACGTGGAGAAACTGGTGGAGGATCACCTCGCCGTCCAGTCCCTCATCAGGGCTTACCAGGTACAACACACACACACACACACACACACACACACCTGGCCGTCCAATCCCTCAACACATACTCGCACACTGACATACAGCCTACATGTCTAGTCCCTCATCAGGGTTTATCAGGTACACCACACACATACATCTAGCTGCCCAGTCCCTCATCAGACCCAAACAGGTACATTACGCACACACACACACATACACACACTGTGAGGTACACATACACACTGTGAGGTACACATACACACACGCTGACACCCTCTGTCTTTGTCTCATTGTTCTTTTTGTTTCTCTGTTCATGTGCCTACCTGTCACACAGAACGCAACTCAGTCACCTTTACACTCTTTCTCTTTCAGTCCTTTGTGCTCGTTCACTTTGCATTTCTGCACCCTTTGTTATCTCTCTCTCACACACACACACACACACACACACACACACAGAGTTGCAGTCCACATAAAAATCACTTCCCTACTAATGCTGCAACTTTTGCTTCTTTGCGTTTTCGCCAGAAGTCACTACTGGGGCGTGTGTGTAAGAGTGGCGTGGTAGCATTTGGTCCTGCCGCCATGTTGTGCATACACACACGTACATACATACGCACACCACATCTCTCTCTCCTCTCCTCTCTCCTCTCTCCTCTCTCGCTACAATGCCTAGTCTTTGCTCTATGTCTGTGTCTTCATCTACAATGCCTACGTTTTTGCAAACATGTCTCTCTCTCTATATATATCTCTCTATCTCTATCTCTCTCTGTCTCTCTACATCTCTCTGTCTCTGTCTCTGTCTCTGTGTCTCTCTCTCTCTCTCTCTCTCTCTCTCTCTCTCTCTCTCTCTCTCTCTCTCTCTCTAATATATATATATATATATATATATATAAAATAATATTTTCTGTATTTTAATTTTTCACATCCTCTCACATCCTCTTTTTCCTCCCAGTCACACATTTGTGTCACTCAGCACATGACCTATGCACTTGCATACACCGTTATTGTTAGTTTAACACAAGACACAGGCAGCTGCCAAATGTGCATTAAGCAAATTTGTCTCTATAAGACCTCTTAAAATAAGTCTAACAGGGAAGCTACACCAGGAGCGTAACTGAAGCCTTCTGTTCCCGACGTGTAAAAACATTTTAGAAGACGTCATTTTAGAACATTTTTTTGAAAGTACGCGCCACTCTCACATCTGGTGTAGCTACTTCCATTGATTATAGTGGAAGCTAATTGTTGCAACAGACACATCGTGAACGGAGCGCTTCAGTTACGTGCCTTGTGTAGCTTCCCTGTAAGACTCTTGATGAAATTAAGTCAAAATGATCTTATGAGAAAAGAGGGAGGCAAGTCTCTTTAATAAAACATTAGATTAGTTTAACCAAACATTGGTTAGATAAGCAGTTTAGGCAGTGAAGGACTAAAGATACAGTTGATATAGTGCTTGGTATAGATCTAATTAGATATGAATGTACCGGTGAACCTTCAAACACATGATGCACATGCAGGAGTGCTGGGTAAGTGCCACGAGTGTATCTGCGGAGTGTAGAGAAAGAAGGTAGAGATCAGTAGATGTACAGTAGAGTTGTGTTTGCATGTGTGTGTTTGAGAGTTTGAGCCGTTGCCTTGTTTGCAGGTGAGGGGACATTCCATAGCCCAGCTTGATCCTTTGGGAATCAGTTGTGTAAATTTTGACGATGCCGCAGTTTCTGCCGGCTTAAAGGAAGTCGGTGAGAGTCGCTCCCTGGAGCTGTGTGTATCTGTGTGTGTGTGTGTGATTAGTAATGCTGCAGTGTGTGTTAATGTTGCTTCTCCCCCTCCCTGTCTGCTTCTCCTCTCTTCATCTCTCCGTCCTGTCTGTCTGTCTGTTCTTTATTTTCTCTGTGGTTGTGTCCTGTCTCTTGTCTCCACCCCTTTGTCTTCCCCCTTTCCCCGTATCTTCTCTGCCATCTCTCCCTCTTCTTCTTCTCATCCCTCCTTTACTTCCTCTCCTCTCTCCTTCATCTTCCTCTCCTCTCTCCTTCATCTTCCTCCATCTCTCCTCCTTCTTCCGCTCCTCCCTCTCCTTTCTCCTTTATTTCCCTCCTCTTCCTCTGTTACTACCCCCGCCTCCTCCCCCTTGCAGATTCGTGGGCATCACGTTGCCCAGTTGGACCCCCTCGGGATTATGGACGCCGATCTCGATTCATGCGTCCCCACCGATATAATAACGTCGTCGGACAAGCTTGGTGAGGTTCTGGCCAACCCATTCAGTTCTGCCGGGGTTGGCACAGGGTGTGGCACACACGCCCCCTCATTGTCCTCATCATCTGTCATTCCTTGTCTGCATGAGGTGTGGCTGCATCTTGTTGAGCTTTTCCAGTCTGTTTTTGCAATGGGTAAATACTGTTTTCTGTTGGCTTGGTAGTTGGTTTTGCTTCCACGTCTAGTTAAACACACAAGGACCTTTTCTGCTGGTTGAGGGGAAGACGCTGAGCTGGGGGTTCAGGCTGTTGGTATTTACCCATTGTAAAAAAAACCCATCTATCTCCATTTGTGCTCTGTGCACCTGCACTCAACCGATGCGCCATCAACTGTAGTTGATCGTGATCAGTTGAGATGTAACCTGATGCCATGTTGATGGCATAGAGTTTTAAGTTGTCTGCATGCTCCGTCACGGCCATTAGTTTCACTAGCCTTTCACTACACTGTCGCATCACGCCACGTAGTACTGGTAGATAATATCTGTGTTAGAGTGTGTGTGTGTGTGTGTGTGTGTGTTTGTTAGCGCCCCCATACTTGTCTACCCATACCCCTGGCTCAGATGGCACTGCATGCAGTCACATGGGTTTTCTTGGGAGGCCCCTCCTCTTTTCCGGCTCTTTCTTTCATCATTGGTCCGTTCAGCCATTTCAGGAAGCCTTTGTGCCCTGCAATTGGCTAACTTCTGTCTCTTTTGTCTGGTGCGTGTAGCCATGGTGCTCTTTTCCAGCGATCTCAGCGCTGTGTCCCTGTGCTTTGGTCTGCGCTGGGTGGTGGCTGTTGTTGTTGTTGTTGTTGTTGTTGTTGTTGTTGTTATTTGTTGTATTGATGGCTTCTGATCCCCTCGTGTACCAACGTGCAGCAGCAGCATCTCTGTCATCTATCTGAAGAGCTCAGGTCCACATGGCTGATAGCATCTCCAGGGTCCCAGTCCTGGACTCCTCATCCTTCCCTGCTCTACACGCATCACTGAGTTCGTCTATAGCGCTCTTAATTAGCTCAACTCATAGATTTAGCCAGTCGAGCCAATCATAATTGCACAGCGTTTAATGGAATGGGTGAACAGTAGTGATGGGCAAATGAAGCTTTGGTGAACCACTGAACCACTGCCGTGTGAAGCTAGCGACACTAGCAGAAAAAAAAAGATGGCTGCCACATATACATTTTCAACATAAAAGTCCTTAAGTAAACCAGTATTTTCAGTTACATCTACTGGTTTGGGTAAGGACTTTTATGTTAAAATCTACATGTGGTGACCATATTGGATTTTTTTTATTAGTGTCACTAGCTTCACACTGCTGTGGTTCAGTGGTCCATCAAAGCTTAATTTGCCCATCACTAGTGACCAGTAGTGATGGTGAATATGTAGAGTCTAGGAGGTGGAGCTGTAAGCTGAACTTTGTTGAGGTCCTGCGCCGTTGGTCCTCATCACTATGCCTCAGAGATAAATAATCCCATCCTCGTCGCCATTTATGTGGTCAAAATTACTCCCAAGACGACTATAGCTTTATTCACGATATTCACAGAGACTGTTACCCAGAGTTACGCTGGAGTAGTCGGCTGAAAAAGAGACATGAATGGCTCTTCCAAAGCACATGTTCACTTCCTCCAGCAGTTAGACCACTGTTGCGTAACACTAGTAGGGGTTTTCCTGACATGTTTTTCACAGCATGTACAGTACAGGGCCTGGATTGACACTGTGTGGAGACTCTGTGTATGAGATCACTCAGAAGAGGGGGTCAAACTGAAATGACCTGTGGGCCACAGTGCATAGGGCAGTGTAATAGGGCAACATCTCAAAACGGTCATTTTAAACCGCTGATAAATAGCTAGTTGCGTATTCTCTTTAACAGCCCATGTCTGTGATATCAAGTGAATTAATATTAGCAACTCTTCAGGGCTCTACACTAACATTTTTTTCCAGGAGCACTTGTGCGCCCAAGTTAAAAAATTTAGGAGCACAGACAAAAATTTGGGCGCACAGTCACTTCTGTACTTAACTTACACATAATCTAACATTACACTGCAGCCAGAGGTGGAAAAAGTAAGAAAATATTGTACTCAAGTAAAAGTACCAATACCTTGATGAAATATTACTCAAGTACAAGTTAAAATACCGATCTGAAAATGTACTCAAGTAAAAGTAAAAAGTAGTTCATTTAAAATGTACTTTAAGTAAAAGTTACTTAGTTACTTTTTTTTTTTTTTTGGGGGTACCAGAACAACCAGTTTTACCTGAGACTTTCTAATGAGGAGATACAGCACTCAAAAAATCCTCCATAGTAATGCATGTGGTTAGTTTGTAACGCCAATATGGCAGTTGTCTACACATATCACAACCCTTCCACGGCAAAACGTCGACATGTTAATACATTGAGCAAATCATGTGGTGTGTTGTGAATACATTGAGCCAATCATGTGGTGTGCTGTGAAGACATCGTATCAATCATCTGTTGTGATCTCGCTGCTGGAGCAAGATTGGTGTCGTGAAGCCTTACGCACACGCATTTCTGCGAAATAGATGCACGATAAGTGCCCAAAAAGGGTTGCAATATGGCGAAAGTGGAGGTACTTGCCTGATAAGGGCGTTGAGAAATGGAGATCTATGTGAAAAATCACGGAGTTCTCCTTTAAGTTTGAGCAGTAGTTGATTTTCAAAGTTAGTTGCACTCATCCTTGGGTCGCTTTGCAGTGAACAGTAATCCAGCACAACTGAAAAGCCCCTCACAAGCAGCTGAGGCAGGCAGGCCAATGTTGAGTTGCAGAGTTTTTTTATATTTGGAAACGAGCAGAAGGTTCAGCAGATTAAAGGGCGTCGAACTGGGGGGAAAAGTGGGAAGGAGAGGGCCCTTGAAAAGTGGAATACAGGGGGCACAACATTTTCACCAGGCATTAGTAACAACTCCGGTAACCCACACATAAAAAATCCAAACAACTCCATAAGTAGTCATGTGTAATGAAGTGGAATAACACAGGGAAAAAGTATTGAACACGCTAAGAAAAAGCACTAAGGCAAGGAAAGGGAAGGAACGAGTAGTTAGAGAGTAGTTATCCTTTCTATTTGTGCAAATTAATATAAGCTTGTTTAGTAGCCTACATATTGATGGGCTATAAAAAGGTTTTTCATTACCAAGGTGTCACACAAGAAACATTTCATGATGGATAAAAGCAAAAAGCTCTCCCAAGACCTTTGCAACCTTATTGTTGCAAAACATATCAATGAAACTGGTTACAGATGCATTTCAAAACTTCAGAATCTTCCAGTAAGCAGCATGGGAGCCATTATCTGCAAGTGGACGAAACATCACTGCATCATCAACCGGCCTTGCACAGGATCTCCTCGCAATATTTCTGACCAGGGAGTCAGAAGGATAGTCAATTCCAAGAGCCAAGGACCACTCGGAGAAAGCTCCAGAAAGACTTGAAGGCAGCCAATTCAATTAAATTCAATTAAACAGTTCTGGAAGTAACTAAAGATCAGGATTCACAAGAGGGACCCCTGGAATCTGTTTAGAACAATGGGCCAAAATCACACCTGATACTGCAACTAATACATTTTGTCATACAGGAAAATGTCTTGAAGCTGTCTTTACAAACAGAGGCTTTTCCACAGAGTGTTGAAGAAAAATCTTAGTAGGCACCTTCAATACTTTTTTCCTGTGTCATTCCACTTTAATACACAAAACTCTTATGTTTGGATTTTTTTATGTGTGTTAATATAATGTGTGGTGAAAATTTGAATAGACTCACTGGAAGTTTAGGCTAATTACTGAAAAAAAAAAAAAAAAAAGCGTTCAATACTTATTTCCACCATATATTTATTTTACCTGAATATTTTAACTTCCAAATGAAATGTCAAAATGAATGTCAGACGAAATGTAAAGTTTGACTGACTGGATTTTGTAAACAAAACATAGTGAAAACTGTCTAAGGTCACTCTCACTCTCCCTTGCTAAAGAGCTAATGGTTTAGTCCGCCTGCACGATTCATATCTTTTATTTATTTAGTTGAGCATCGCTAGTAGTGGACCGCTAATTGTTTTGCTGCTGGTGCAGTGTCTTTCTCCAAGAAAGCCAAGTCAAGTTACTAAAAACAAAGGCCAAAACAGGAAAAAGAGAGACATCAAAATGAGGGGAAACGACTGCTAATAAACTTCTTTCCAAAGAAAGGTGAGCACAAACGTCAAAACACGAAATCCCATGGTGTTTGCTTGAATATCGCCGCAATCAATCTTGAATTTCCCCTTGAGGATCAATAAAGTATCTATCTATCTATCTATCTATCTATCTATCTATCATTGGTGCTAAAACGAACTGAGACAACCCATTGGAATAGCGGAAAATACACTTTCATAGGTTAGGCTAATCTGATGCATCTCGTGATCCAGCTCCATCTCCATCAATTTCAGAAAGACTGCATGGCGCCAGCTTGATTCATTAGTTGTAGGCTATATGCTGATCATTATCACTAGGCTAGTGGTTTAGGGCGCAATTTTTTTTTCTCTCCCTTTCTGTTTTCGTTAGTCTTAACTTTTTTTAGTTACTCAAGTAACGGATGGGATTTTTGATGTAGCGAAGTACAATACTTCACTTAATGTAATCAAGTAAAATTTAAAATACCGATTTTATAAACTACTTAAAAAATACAAAATACACAGAAAAACTACTCAATACAGTAACGTGAGTAAATGTATTTCGTTACTTTCCACCTCTGACTGCAGCTAACAGTTAAATGTGCCAGTGCACCAATTGCGAATATTAAGAATGACTGACAACATTTAGGCTACAGGAAACAGGATTTTAAAGATCAATGCCTACTTTATTTTCAGTCTGTTCCATTTTCCTACATTTTGTTAATGTAAAATAATATAATACATTGACATATTTGCATTTAGCCTGTATATTAAGTATACTGCCAAATGTAGGCTAATTTATTTATTTATGAATCCATCTGTAGCTAATCCAAATATGCCCATGGTGACCTATCTGACTGCATATTGCCTAATACTACTACTAAAACAGTCTATTTTCTCTTCCACAAAACCCAACATAGGCTATCAAGGATATATATATATATATATATATATATATAAATTTATCTTTTTTTTTTGTTGAAATATCTGCATTGATGGGGGCAGTAGACAAACGTTAGGCCTACTTTCGTTTTGCACTTCAGCTTGTATTCGGTGTAAACAAACAAGCATGCGTGGAAGCGTATTACGGGAGGCTACTTTTGTGCCTGTTCGCTACAGCTATATTTTGCATATTGCAGCCAATACGTCAACTGGGATAAAAGGCATGTTAGGTTACCTTTTCTTCTCTCACTGCATTCTCAGAATCTCATCCTGTTACTCCTATATCCGATGAATTCGGTGGATAGAAGAACTAATTTTTTCAATCTTTGCATCTTGGCTGGCTAGTCTAACTTTCGCTTTTTTTTCTGCGGCTCTTGGATTTGATAGAAGCGACTACTAGCGAGTCACACCGATAAATTGCTAACGTTGATGGGAGGTGTAGTTTTTATGCTGCATTCGCGACGTCATTCTATGGTTTGCACATGTTTCTCGATGTTGCAGTGTATTTTGTAGACAAACAATGACATGGTTAGAAGTCATTCGCACCAGTGCGCCTAAATATCTTTTGCACTTTCGACGCCATCATTTTTACTTTCGCGTAATGCGAAGTGAAATGAAATGGGCGCACTGTAGAGCCCTGCTCTTGTTATAGGGAACACCTGTGCATATCTCTTTACGTTCTGCCATTGTATTTGTGACTGCCATTTACTTTCTAAATAACATGCCTTTTCTGGGCGTACAATGTTAGCACACTGCATCATAAGGTCACTTTCAGTCATTCAGAAACGGTTCCTCTTTAAATTCCTTTTCATATTGCTTAGCTTCACTAGCTTCATGGCCACATCACTGTCTTGTCTGGCTCTTGGTTCTCCTGAAAGACGTGTCTTTCTGCTTTTCTCTCCCTCTCATAGACCCCCCATTTGCATGATTGCTGTTACTGGCGCTTTAGGGTTTTTTTTTTTGTCCTCGCGCAAGGTTGTCGGGACAGGTTTCTGGCTCATTATTGAATGATGAAGAATGAGTCGTAATTGTCTACATTTTTTTTTAAACTGCCAAAGTGTCTGGTGAATATTTGCGTTTTCTTCAGAAAGACATTTGCTTACGAGACAACTACAACGTAGTTGACCCACAGCCAACAAAACTCAAAATTGATATATGGCTCGAATCTCTTCACAAATGTAAATCAACCAAGGGCCCAAGAAGCTGTCTTGCAGGCTGGGAGTTTGAGACCACTGACTTCGACAGAGGCCTCTTGTTCAGTTAATTCAATGAAGCACAGTCTTGTTTTGCAGGTCCTGTTAACACACACACACACAGACAGACACATGCACATACACTAAACAGGCTGATGAAGTTGAAGGGTCATCGTAAAAAAAACAGCCTAGTCTGTCAGACTGGTGAGCAAAAACGAGCAACAAGAGACAAAAGGAGGCATTGATCCTGTGTTTCTGAATCAGGCAAACTCTGATCATAATCTGCTGTCAAATAACCTACAGCATTAAGAACACATGCGTGAGGTTCTGAGGTTTTTTGCACGACCGGAGATTAGATAGTGTGTTTATCTGTCTTGCTTACTATGCTGAGGCTTCAGAGCTGTAGATAAACCATTCTATACAGGCATTTGATGGACAGCTGTTTTGTTAATTCATCCTGAACATGCACGGTCAAACCTGCACACAAAGCTTGATAGAGGCCCTTATAGCAGTCAGCGAGCGTTCTGGAACTTCTCTGTGTGGCTTATTGAGTACACAGGGGAATGTCAAACCTGCTACACACACACATACACACACATACACACAAATATACCGGTAGGCAGGTCAATCATTGCTCAGACCTCAGTGCTCTCTCTCCTCGGTGGTGTTCATTGGCCTCTCATAAGGGGTTCCTGGGATGTGGAGGTGGGTAGTGACAGAGTGGTGGTGGTGTTGTGTTATTGTGTTCTCTCGCATTAATCTTGGTATCAGACCTCTGTGCCTCACATATCTGTCAGTCCCTGAGGAGGCATTGTCCCAGTGACACTGTGGTCAGGGCTTCCCCTTATCCATCTCCACCACCTGATGCCACGATCAACTACCCCCACCAACCACCACCACACTCATACACATACATACACACACATACATAAACACACACACATATCCCTGCTCCCATCACACGCACAAATACACACACACACACTCGTACACATACATAAACAAACACACACACACACACCAGGGTGTCCGCGGGGTTGTAAAAAGTATTAAAAGGTAGTAAATGAAATTAGCCAAATTTAAGGGCATTTAAAAGTATTAAAAAGTAATAAACGTCATCTGATGAGGTATTACATTTTCGAACCACTAACTATGATGTTTTCCATTTGTGTTAAGTGCACATCCTAAAATTTGCGTGAATTTATTTATATTATATTATTTATATGTGCGAGTAGGACCTGAGCGATATGTCGTTGTGGGTTCGCGGTAAAAACTTTTAGCGCCCCCTCAAACTCTATGCTCAAACTGGATATACGGCTGGCTTACTGCCTAAACTTGTTGCCAAAAGTTCGCTACTATTGACGATGTTAAGGGAAATTTTATTTTTTCGGACATTTGGTTAGAGCACTCGATATTCAAAGACTGGCTTAGGCTAAGAGCAGCAGACATAGCCTAAACTAGGCCTAGCCTACATGCAGTATCACAATAACCCATTTTCAAATGAAAAGTCCCCATAAAGGCAGAAGGCCTTTTCATTCAAGCAAATATATAATTAAATGAAAGGGGGAAAAAAACAAGAATATAACATGTAAACATATGCACATGTTACAAGGGGTTATTTGCAATGAGCTACCCCTGCCTTGACTACAGAATAGAGGTCTGACAGTGTTGCGTTGTTTAGGCTATAAGATTACGGGCTGTATTTTGGGCTCCAGCGCATGGCGTAAAGTTCGTTATTCACCCGAGGAAAGTTTAATTTGGTATTTTGCACGTTTATTTTTTAAGCATTGCACCCAGGGGTGTGGCAATTAACAACCTAGGGAGGGGCCTAACGCGTTGTCTAAAAATCTATCATACACCACCTAAACCTCGTCAGAAGTCAATGGCGAGTTGTTCATATGCTATTTTAAGAGTGCATGTCAACAGTCATATTGGACATCATATTGGACATTTGCATGGACGTCATTATGTCCATGCAAAGTATTACAAATTGCACGATTACAATGGGAAACATAATAAGAATAAAGATATTACGAAATACTGTACATCTCATGATGAGTAGTTATTCACCATCATTTGCAAATTGGTAACGACGGTTAAAAGTGATTAGGGGGGAGGCGACAGACACGTGTGGAGCACAGCTGAAGACGCAGTGTCACAAGATATAAGCAACTCCTCTGCAGGATAAATGTTGTTTTATTCAGTCATTTGAGCAATATTAGGGTAAGTGTTGCTTTTTCCAGCCTATGTTTTTGATGGTAACCCATTGTCAGTCAATAGTGAAAGTAACTGCATATAACTGTCTTCGTTGACTGACACCTTGGTGAAGTTAGTTTCACTTTGCCAATGAGTTCAAATAATAGACGAGTGCAAATGGTTTAAGAATGACAATTCCATACAGTCTCGCAAGCAGCCTCCTTCAAATGCGCCGTTGAATGCCAAAATACCGATGCATTTATTTGACATATCGCGCGTTGCGCCGTTAAAGGGAATGACAGATGTCATTCTCATTGATTTAAAATTGATGTTACGCCCCAAACACACCCATATGACTGATTAACCCATTTACTCCTAAAATGCCTGCTAAAAACGCCTATAGAATCCTATGGGATTCTAGACTAAATAACCTTATTTCCTGAGGGTTTTCTGAAAACATACTAAAAATTGTCAACGTCTACCAAAATTGAATATCTAAGCCTCTGTAGCACCTAGAAACATTAAATAAAAAGCATGCTGCGCTACGCAGCATCCAGCGGGAGGGTCAATGTTGCGCTACGCAGCATCCAGCGGGAGGGTCAATGTTGCGTCATGCAGCATCCAACGCGAATGGGTTAAAAGACCTAGGAACACCTTGTTACGCCATGCGCTCCACTTTTGATAATGAAACCCCTCCCAATGTGAACTGGACATCCTACTAAATTCGAATAGACTTTTGACGAGTGACGATGCACTTTAGAATGTCATGATGGGGCCCTTAACATTTTCTACCCTCAGTAAATGTCATGTTAAGGTTAGTTTAACAGGTGTTACCTTTACATTATTCAAAGCTTGCTCAGAAGCTATAGGGTTACTCCCTTGATGATGTATGTGATGAGATCAAAGTCCCAATAGACTTGCTTAAAATTAGTGGAATATAAGAACCTGTGTAGGTTTGTATAGGCTGTATAGTAATATGCTATCAATATATTATAATATAATATATTTTAAGTCAATTTGTCAATTAGTTTCCACAAAATTCCCCAGCAGTCACCATTTAAGGGGTTATTTTTTAAAATTTTCGTCACTGGGAGCATGCAGGCCCAAAAGTATTTTATCACATGGGGCCCATATTCTCCAGCAGCACCCAATTAATAATTAGTATTTTTGTAAAATTTGACAGCCTATTTTTGAATGTGATACCTTGACTGGCAAATTGAGACAGCAAGGGTGTGTGTGTGTGTACTGCGTATGGTCGTGGGCCTTTTTAGAAGAAAGTCCAGTATACCTTTTCTTATTTTTATTTGTCATTTTGTCTTGATTGAGCGAGAATGATAGTGAAAGAGTGTAGTGCTGGAGAAGTGGTGTGTGCTCTTCCTACACATAACAATGAAATAACTTTTTTATCTTGGGTTAGGATTAAATAACAAATAATTGTGTATCGGCCAGTGTTTTTATTGAAGCAAAAAAGGAACAAAGTATCCAGTAACTGTAATAAGATACTTGATTTGAATTGTAAGCATTGCTACACTTTCTTACTCAGAAAGTTAAGTAACAAAAATGATAAAATTGTTATAAAAATTATAATTAGTCACCCCCAACACTGAATTTTGAAAGGTTGCCGCAAGTTGCAGCTCAAAGTCGTGTTGGTATTAAACAATATTGTGAAGGTATTAAAAAGGTATTAAATTCAACTTAAGAATTTCTGTATATACCCTGACACACACACACACACACACACACACACACACACACACACACACACATCCCTGCTCCCACACACACACACTCATACATACACACACACACACACATATACACACACACACACACACACACATCCCACACACACACACACACACACACACATCCCTGCTCCCACACACACACACTCATACACATACACATACATACGCACACACACACACTCATACATATACATACACACACACACACACACACACACACACACACACACATACATACATACATACATATACACACACACACACACACTCGCACTCATACACATACATACATACACACACACTCATACACATACATACACACATAAACATATACATACACACACACACACTCATACACATACATACACACACACTCATACACATACATACACACACATACATAAACATATACATACACACACACACACACACCCCTGCTCCCATCCCCACCCAAGCTGTCCTCAGCCCTTCTCCCCTGGCTAGTTGAAGCACTGCAGCAGAGTGCCAAGGCGCTAGACTAGATAGAAGTGTCTGTGCGCATTTGTGTGTGTCTGTCTGGCTATGAAGATGTTATTGATATGTGTGATACTGAGTAAACGTGTGTGTGTTTGGATGAATATGGAATACTCCAGTGAGTTATGTGATGCCAATATACTGACTGTTAAAAATGTTTCTGTGCACACCTCAGACCTCGGGCTCTTTAACGGCCGCCTCATCGAGCTCACCACTGGAGGTATGGAGACTTTTAGCTAGTCAGCTAGTTAGCCGTCTTCCTCCATCCAGTCCTGGAGAATCCCCAGTAGCGCCTTCTCCTCTCTACCAGTTTAGATTGAACTGATCTGGAGTCAGGTCCCCTCCCACAGCATAGACCCAGACTGTAGATCAGAAATCAGAAGATGTTGAATAATGTTAATGCCTTATGAATTGGTTGATGCCAAATCGTGTGTGTGTGTGTGTGTGTCCACACTGCCAGTGCTTTGATCTCGCTCCAGGCACAGCAATAGCCATGTTTACACCAGTCTTTAGTCCCATCACAGTATTTGGCCGAGACTCTCTGTGAACTGTTAGTGACTCTCTCCACCGCTCACCATGTTGGTCTGAAACACTTGTGTCCCTGGGCCCGTGGAAGGGCACTCTCGGTCGCTTTAACATCTTAGGCTTCCGGTGGACGATGACCTCCGGTAGGCTCCGTGCCATGGCTGCAGCAGCTGTGATTGGTCCCAACCCTGCTGTGGAACACTGAGCTGAGCACGGTCAGTCTGCCCCTGTCACTCACAGATACGTCCTCGCCCTAGGCAGGACTTTGAACTTTGACCCTGCCTGTCATTGGACCCTGCAGGCGGCTCTCTCAGGGCAGTGCTACCACTTCCACACATTCTTTTGCTCGCTCAGAGCCCCTTTCTTTGGCACGTTCACTTTTCAGTTTTGATTGTTTATTGGTTGTGTAATCTTTGCTGATATCGAATGTCTCTACTTAATGAGAGGTTAATTAGTTTTAGATCTTGGAATCTGTCTTTACGGCAGAGCAAGGTTACGCTGATCTTGGAAGGTTATTAAAACACACGCGCACGCATGCGCACACACACACACACACACACACACACACACACACACACACACAGCTGATAAGAGCTTATGTAAGTCAGCAGGCTTCGCTCTAGTGCCTGTTGGCACATTGTGTCCAATCAGATCCAATGACGTGACGGAACCCCAGCTGGGTTTGTTTTGGGACATTAAATTAATCACGCACACACACACACACACACACAGTCACACACAGTCACACACAGTCGCACGCTATAAATCTGTCCCCTGCCAGGAAAGGTGCTTATGTAATGTAAGTCAATCCTGCCGTGTGTGTGTGTGTGTGTGTGTGGTGCACTTCTCAAGGCCAAGGCCATATCACGTATGTCACTGCCTGCTACCAGCTAGTGTCTCTGTCTCAGGCTACAGCAAGCCCTCTATCCTCCTCGAGGAATCTTTACATATAGAAACATCGGCCCTCTAGGGTTGTGAGCGTATGAGTCACTAAAGATTTCATACGTGTGTGTTCTGCTGAGAAGCCCGTGTGTGTGTGCGAGAGCGAGAATATGTGGGTTTATTTAGGCGCCTTATCAGGAAGTATAGCCTGTTCTGGACAGAAGCTCTACTCACAGCATGCGTAGGCGAGTCTTTACATAACATTTTCCTTACTCATGTCATGTAAAGCTTATATATGCAAACACATGCGCACGCACACACGCACTTACACACACACACACACAAATCACTCCTATTGGGGCTTTTGATGAGTTCCTGTGTGAAACTAAGCTTGTAATATTAGCCCATCCTAATGACAGCGGTTCACCTTTAAGACGGTACTCATGGGAAATGAAGAGGGACAGAATGTTTTTCGCGGGTCATGATGCCAGTCAGGGCATGTTTGCATTCCAGATGTTGAGCTTAGAAAGGATCGCGCACACTGACCATTTCGCAAGCAATTATGTATTTTAGAAAATACATTTCGGTCTTAGACAGTCATCAGGTAAAAAAATGTTTTAAATATTTTTTATTAAATAAATAATTGCTTGCGAAATGGTCAGTGTGCGGGATTCTTTCTAAGCTCCTGATCTGCAATCTTTGCTTATATCCAACGCACCTGCCCGACGAAAGAGGTGTGCAAAAAGCCTTCCTACGTTGCATTACATTTCAGATGTTGCAAGTCAGCTCGTTTAATTTCTCTTAACATCTTATGGCCACCTTACACCAAACAACTTTGACAAAATTTTGGATAGATTTTTTAAAGATTGTAGTCTTTTAGCTAATGCCCCCCCATTCAAGCTTTACTCAAAAGACTCTTTCAAGAATCTTTCCTGAATCTTGTCAAAGTTGTTTGGTGTAAGGTGGCCATTAACTGACATATATCAAGACCTATACAGAGTTCCCAGAGCATAGGAAGTCCTGTGTTGCGTGGCGCACGCGGGGTTAAACCTGCTCTGTCAGGCAGGGCCTATGGTGTGGGATCTCTTCCTGCTAGTACATTTTGTCCAGCTCACGTGTTGGTGGGTGTGTCCGTGTGTGTGTGTGTGTGTGTGCGTGCGTGCGTGCGTGTAGCGTGGCGGAGGTTGAACTTTTCAGGGAAATGGGTGACCTCCACTGTGAGAGAGCAGTGTGTGCCAGCTCTGGCATTAGACACACACACACACACACATACACACACACGTGATCAGTGGGGGTGCACACAACAGTGATCAGTGGGGGTGCACACATCTGTGCTGTATCGGTAAACACAGAGGTTACCCCTGCGGAGGTTAATGACAGAATACACACACACACACACACACACACACACACAGAGAGAGAGAGAGAGAGAGAGAAAGGAGAGTGAGCAATACCCACTGGAGCTGCACACATTTGCTCTGTAAACACACTTTACATGCGCCGCTACAGCTAGAGGCTACGAACCTCACAGACTTGCATATATACGCCCACACACACACACACACACACACCTGCTGGAAGCTGCTGCCAATGTAGGGAAAGAGTCCCATAGCTGTAAGCATGGATTCTTCTGAAAGGTGAATGTGTAAAGGCCTGGGAGTGTTGAAGTGGAAGCCGTTCCTTTGCTGCTCAAGCATTGGCCCTCTCCCTTGCCATCCCGAGCTGTGATTGGCCATCTCCCGTGCCATCTCGTGCTGTGATTGACCAACTCTCATGCCATGCTGTGATTGGCCACCTCTCATGCCATGCTGTGATTGCAAGCTCTTGAAGCAAGAGCGCAGAACACTGACTGACGGTCATTACCAGAGCCAGCAGGAGCCTGACCATCTCAGGGTGTCAGACCTGTGTGTGTGTGTGTGTGTGTGTGTATCTCCCCTGGAGTGCTGTGTCTGGTGTGTGTGTGTCACTCCTACTATGGTGTGTGTGTGTGTATCCTGATGTGGTGTGGTGTGTTCCTGGTGTGATGTGCAGTTTCACGCTTTCCGCATGTTGTGTGGCTGCTCACACCTGTTCCACCGTGTGGCTGTCATCATCATGCTTTCCTGATCCTACACGGCTCTCGCCATCACGCCTTCTCACCCACCCCCCCCACAACCACCCCCCACACCTCCCTTCGCTCTCCCCACCCCCACTCCACCCCCCCACCCCCCCACTCTGGAGCTTCAGCCTCTCCTCTCTGCCAAGCTCCAAGCTCTGTCTGTTCTTATCACTCGGTCTCTCTGTAGTGTTACCTTCAAGCCCCCCCCCCTTCCACTTTTCAGCTTTGTGTGCTATCTGTCTGTCGGTTTCTCAGTGTGATCACCTGCTTCTGAAATCTGTGCCACTGTCATCATCTCAAAACCCCAAATCAGGTTGTTTGATTAATGACATGGAAATGATGATTGACAGATTGTTGTGTCTGTCTGTGTGTCTGTGTGTGTGTCGGTGTGTTTGTGATTCCTGACTAACGTTATGTTTCTCCTTGTGTGACTGTCTTCGTTGGCCCACTGTGTATTTGATGTTGGGGTGTTGGAATGGGGCGCCCTGTCCAATCTCCTGACCTCCCCTTGCCCCCCCCTCCCCTTCCGTCCGGTGTCTGGGTGTGTGTTCTGTCAGGGTTCTACGGTCTGGATGAGTCGGATCTGGACAAGGTGTTCCGGCTGCCCACCACTACTTTCATCGGGGGCAGCGAGAGCGCTCTACCCCTCAGGGAGATTATCCGTCGCCTGGAGGTACAGACAGACACACACTCACACACACATACATGTATACAAACACGCATACAAAAACCTTCTGGAACAAAAATCTGGAGCACCATTTAGAACCTGATAAAATACACATTCAGTATGTATGTTACACACACACACACACACACAAATTTTGTGCAGGTGCACACACACTCACATGCGCACACACAGCATGTGCTTACGCAATCCCATATAGAAGCTCCTGGATCTCACTGGTTAAACATTAACATGCTTCAGTTTCCCTGCATGTGTGCAAACACAATAAATGTATCACACACACACCCCTCACGTGTTGCCTATGGCTGCACGCCTGTGCACGTTGCTCACTGCTGCCCCCCTGCCTGCTGCAGATGGCATACTGTCAGCACATCGGCGTGGAGTTCATGTTCATCAACGACCTGGATCAGTGCCAGTGGATCCGGCAGAAGTTTGAGAAGCCCGGAGTCATGCAGTTCAGCCTGGAGGAGAAGAGGACGCTGCTGGCCCGCATGGTCCGCTCCACCAGGTACGAACCAGGCACACGCACACACACACACACACACACATAGTTCATAAATACATACATACATACATACATACATACATACATACATACATACATACATACATACATACATACATACATACATACATACATACATACATACATACATACATACATACATACATACATACATACACACACACACCATACAGTTATGCAGGCATAGACAGGACCCCATGCTTCACACATAAGCACTGTTCACTCAGGAGTGTTCACAGGCATGCTGACGTGTTGGGTCTGTTTAACACACACAGACTCATGTAAAGAAGGATCTAAGCGTGTGTTAAAATTGTTATTATTAGGCAAACAAGATATTCAGTGTCGGAGTGAAGATGTTAGGAGCAGAATACAACAGAAGATGCCATTACAACATAGTTAACGTTTCACCGGAAATAAGTGTACAGGAAGAGCCTTTCGTGCACATAGACTATTTATAAGTTGTTGAAGCACCAGAATGAGTTTGAAGCTGTTATTTTAAGGTATAAGAATATGTGTTGCTTCAAGTGTCCACATCCTGGACATCAATCCAGACTTGCATACGCTACATAAGTGCATCAGGGAAGTTATGTGTACATGTGGCACTCACACCTTTGCACACATACATAAACACACACACACATGTTGTGCTGTGTTGTCATGCTTATATGTGAGTGTGTGTTGTGGTACAGGTTTGAGGAGTTCCTGCAGAGGAAGTGGTCATCTGAGAAGCGTTTCGGTCTGGAGGGCTCCGAGTCACTCATCCCCGCTCTTAAGACCATCATCGACAAGTCCAGTGAGAACGGCGTGGAGAGTGTCATCATGGGCATGCCCCACAGGTCTCCACAACGTCCCAGCACACAGCTGCACAGATCAGCGCAGCGATACAGCACATAACTACTGCACAGCATAGCGATACAGCACATAACTACTGCACATAACTACAGCTCAACACAGCGATACAGCACAGCACAGCGATACAGCACAGCACAGCGATACAGCACAGCACAGCGATACAGCACAGCACAGCGATACAGCACAGCACAGCGATACAGCACAGCACAGCGATACAGCACAGCACAGCGATACAGCACAGCACAGCGATACAGCACATAACTACTGCACAGCACAGCGATACAGCACATAACTACTGCACAGCACAGCGATACAGCACATAACTACAGCTCAGCACAGCACAGCGATACAGCACATAACTACTGCGCAGCACAGCGATACAGCACATAACTACTGCGCAGCACAGCGATACAGCACATAACTACTGCGCAGCACAGCGATACAGCACATAACTACAGCTCAGC
Organism: Alosa alosa; assembly: GCF_017589495.1. Taxonomy (NCBI): domain Eukaryota; kingdom Metazoa; phylum Chordata; class Actinopteri; order Clupeiformes; family Clupeidae; genus Alosa; species Alosa alosa. The sequence goes on from NC_063200.1 coordinate 16,493,942, forward strand.
ACAGCGATACAGCACATAACTACTGCACAGCACAGCACAGCAATACAGCACATAACTACTGCACAGCACAGCACAGCGATACAGCACATAACTACTGCACAGCACAGCACAGCAATACAGCACATAACTACTGCACAGCACAGCACAGCGATACAGCACATAACTACTGCACAGCACAGCACACACTTGCTGTGTGTGTGTAGAAACTTTAACACACCATGTTATGTGACAAAGACAAACGTAAAGTGTGTGTGTGAAAGCTAGCCGAAAGTTTGTGTATGTGTGTATGTGTGTGTGTGTGCGCACGCATGTTTGTGCATGTTTCCGTGTGTGTGTGTGGAAAAATCTGTGTGTCTCTGTGACTTGTAGGGGCCGTCTGAATGTGCTGGCCAACGTGATCAGGAAGGAGCTGGAGCAGATCTTCTGCCAGTTTGACTCCAAGCTGGAGGCCGCAGATGAGGTATATGTCTCCTCCCCTTTTCTCCTCTCTTCTTCTCTCCCTTTCTCCTCTTCCCTTTTCTCCTCTCCTCTCCCCCTTTCTCTTCTCATTTTCTCCCCTTTTCTCCTCTCCCTTCTTCTCTTTTCTCTCCTCTTTTTCTCCCCTTTTTCTCCTCTCCTCTCTTCTCTTCTCCCCCTTTCTCCTCTCTCCTCCTCTCCCCATTTCTCCTCTCGTCTCCTCTCTTCTCTCCCCATTTCTCCTCTCGTCTCCTCTCTTCTCTCCCCATTTCTCCTCGTCTCCTCTCTTCTCTTCTCCCCTTTTCTCCCCTCCTCCCCTCCCCTGCTCTATCTTCCCCTCCCATTCCTTATCTTGGCAGAGCAGCAGTAGGCCAGACAGATAGTCCTCACAACAGTCCTGCTTGAGGAACTATCACACCCTCAGAGAAAGTCCCTCAGTGGTTCTGTAAGCCACTCTTTAAACAATGTGTGCTTACACCCTAAACCAATAGTTTACTGCTGCTAAACATCCAGGTCCAGCACTCAATCTTATATTGGCACTGTTGTTGTGGAGATTCCTGGCTGCTTAGAGCAAAATAGTGGATTTATACATCTCAGGCATGTTTGCTAATCAAGGCACACTGGCAGTAGTGTTAAATTAGTCTTCATCTGTGATCGGCTGGAGCTGATTCTGACAAATGTGTTACAGGTGTGCGATGGTAGTGTAGAGGCGGTTGCATGAGGTAGCCTGAAACGGTGTGGGTTCAATTCCCAGCTGTCACCACTGTGCCCTTGAGCACTATGACGTCTGGCCTTGCTATTAATTGACATCCGTGAGTCACTTTGGATGAAAGCAACAGACAGATAAATTAAGATAAAGACGGGACTGGTGCCGTCCTGGAGGTCATCTGTCTGCTGTTTGGCAGATGGCATCATCCAAAGATGGAGGGCTGCAAGAATTCATCGATTAATGAAATATTTTCAGCTTTACATACCCCTCTATGCCAGTAAACTGAATACATCTCCAGTATGGACAAAACAAGGCATTTGGGGATATAATCTGAGGCATTTGGGGATATAATCTTAGGCGTTTTGGGAATATGATCTTGGGCTTTTGCGAACGAACTGTGTTCTTAGATCTGTTTAGCCCAAAAATGGCTTATGTGAACCTATATTCAGTAGCGAGCACCTCAGACCGACACATTGGTGACAGACGCGCTGACCTCTCGATGCCCTTTGTTCTGTCCAGGGCTCTGGGGATGTGAAGTACCACCTGGGCATGTTCCACCGGCGCATCAACCGCGTCACTGACCGCAACATCACGCTCTCGCTCATGGCCAACCCGTCCCATCTGGAGGCCGTGGACCCTGTGGTGCAGGGCAAGACCAAGGCCGAGCAGTTCTACTGTGGAGACACCGAGGGCAACCGGGTACACACACTCTCTCTCTCTCTCTCTCTCACTCACACACACACACACACACACACACACACACAAACACAAACACACAAACAAAAAAACCACACACAAAAACACACACACACACAATCTCAGCACTCTGCAAACACTCACAGGCTCTCAATACTCTTACCAGTTACCACACACACACATATACTGGACAGTCACACATACACACCTGTTACTCCCAGTCATGCTGAACAATCACACACACCTAATGTTTGGCCTTGACCTGTGCCTTTGTGTGCATCTGTCAGGTGATGTCCATCCTGCTTCACGGAGATGCAGCGTTCGCTGGTCAGGGCATCGTCTACGAGACCTTCAATCTGGGTGACCTTCCATCATACACCACACACGGCACCATCCACGTGGTTGTCAACAACCAGGTAAGACAGACACACACACACACACACACACACACACATGCACACACACACACGCACTCACACACACATGCGTGCACACACACACGCACTCACACACACATGCGTGCACACACACACACACGCACTCACACTGTACTCTGTTCCCATTCTCCAGGCATACCTGCTGCCTCGTATATTCATAAATTAGTTATATTGCCTGTACACCATCTTAGCTGAGCTCTGAAAATCCATGAGATGTGAATGTTCTGTGTGTGTGTGATTCCAGATCGGCTTCACGACTGACCCGCGTATGGCCCGTTCGTCACCCTACCCGACGGACGTGGCACGGGTGGTGAACGCACCCATCTTCCACGGAACGCGACTCCCACCCAGAGGCCGCAGGCTATGTACGCGCAGCAACGCCGCCAGAGAATGGAGAGCCACCTTCCACAAGGACGTGGTCGTCGACCTGGTGAGCCAATCAGGAGCCGCGCTGCTAGAATCAGTCAGTCAATCAAAAGAGGCATTAGAAATCGTCAAATAGCTCACATCAGGTGCTGCTAGCCTGGGTCCACCAATCAGAAGTAGCTCAAGACTAGATAGGCTAGTTTGAAAGTTTTGTTGTTTTTGTTGTGCTCAATTAGAGGTGATGATTGTGTTGGTATCTCATGAGTAATTAATAAGTAAGTAATAATTGTAGGGGCGGCAGTGGCTCAGGAGGTAAAGGAGTTGTCCTAGCAACCAGAAGGTTGCCGTTTCGAGCCCAACTCCTTCTGACCCTGTTGAGTGTCCTTAAGCAAGACACTTAACCCCAGTGCTCCCGATGAGCAGGTGGGCGCCTTGCATGGCAGCCTCCGTTGTGGACAACTCTCTCTGTCACACAGGAACAAAATACACTCCACGTCAACATCTCTTGGTTCTCCTGTGCCGAGATGTACAACTACTCACCATTGGCTTGTACAAAGGCTATTAATTAGGCTGGCATCAAGCCTTTATGTAAATTAATTTCTGATTTGTGTGTGTGTGTGTGTGTGTCCTGTCAGGTGTCGTACCGGCGTAACGGGCACAATGAAATGGACGAGCCCATGTTCACCCAGCCCCTGATGTACAAGCAGATCAAGAAGCAGAAGCCAGTGCTGCAGAAATACGCCGAGAAGCTCATCGCCGAGGGAGTGGTCACCCGGCAGGAGTACGAGGTCAGTGGTGTGTGTGTGTGTGTGTGTGTGTGTGTGTTTGGGGAGTGGTGTGTGTGTGTGTGTGTGTGTGTGTGTGTGTTTGGGGGAGGTGTGTGTGTGTGTGTGTGTGTGAAAATGTGTGTTTCGGTGCTTATCAAAGAGAGTCAGTCAAATAAAGTAAAGTGGTCACCCGGCAGGAATACGAGGTCAGTGTGTGTGTGTGTGTGTGAACGTGCCTGTGTGTGGGCAAATGTGTGTTTCAGTACTTATCAAAGAGTCAAATAAAGTAAAATGTGTGTCCTCCACACCTGAAACAGCTGACATGCTGACTTCCTGTGTGCAGGAGGAGATCGCCAAGTATGATAAGATCTGTGAGGAGGCCCACGCACGCTCCAAAGACGAGAAGATCCTCCACATCAAGCACTGGCTGGACTCACCATGGCCTGGTGAGTGTGTGTGTGTGTGTGTTGGTCTGAATTACAAAGGGGGTTGATTGTCTTGTAGGTATGGGTTTCTGAATGTTTGTTTTCTGAATGTTCTGTGAAAGTTTGAGTAAGCGTGTTGTGACTGACTGATTTGTTGACAGTGAAATTTTGATTGTGTGTGTGTAGATTTCTTTACCCTGGACGGCCAGCCTAAGAGCATGAGCTGCCCTTCTACTGGTCTGTCCGAGGAGGAGCTCAACCACATCGGCAAGGTCGCCTCCTCTGTGCCCGTGGAGGACTTCACCATCCACGGAGGTGAGGCGAACAGCAAATTGGAGGATTGGTTTATTGGAGGAGTACGATACATACAGAAGTATAGTATATAGAGTACTTAAAAAAGATAAACAATCACACTGACTCACACACACAGCATGCTCTCATGTACATGTCAAAGTCAAAGTCAAAGTCAGCTTTATTGTCAATTTCTTCACATGTTCCAGACATACAAAGAGATCGAAATTACGTTTCTCACTATCCCACGGTGAAGACAAGACATATTTTACCAATTTAGGTCCACAGACAAACATAACATTCAAGTAAACAAAAAAGTAAGTAAATAAGTAAATAAGAGGGCACATATAATAATGAAAAAAATAAGAGCAGCAAAATGTGGTTGAAATTGTGCATAGACAGTCAATAAAATACTAGTGCAAATTCAGGCCAATAAAAGGCTTGGGTAGTTCTGTTTGACCTAAGTAAGAAGAAAGTGGCATAGTGGTGCAAGTTATGTAAGAGCAGCAGAAGTGTTGTGTTTCAGGACAACAACACCAGTTGTAAAAGTGTACAAGTGTGCAAGTGTGCAAGTGGAGTAGTGCAGGCGGCCATTTTTGGGTCCAATGTCCAGGATGTTATGTAGCTGAGGGTGGAGGGGGGAGAGGAGGGAGAGAGTTCAGCATCCTTACGGCTTGGTGTATGAAGCTGTTGGTGAGTCTGGTAGTGCGGGGCGCAGGCTTCTGTACCTCTTCCCAGAGGGCAGTAGATCAAACAGATTGTGGCGGGGTGACTTGCATCACTCACAATTTTGGTCGCGCGGGTGAGGTGGGTGGTGTAAATGTCCTTCAGGGGAGGGAGTGAAGCACCAATAATCCTTCCAGCTGTGTTCACTATGCGCTGCAGGGCTTTCCTGTTGTATTCAGTGCAGCTTCCGCCCCACACAGCGATACAGCTGGAGAGGATGCTCTCGATGGTGCCTCGGTAGAATGTGGTCATGATGGCTGGTGGAGCACTTGCTCGCCTGAGTTTCGCAGGAAGTACAGCGCTGAGCTCTCTTAGCCAGTGATGCAGTGTTGGTGGTCCAGAGGTCTTCACTGATGTGCACCCCCAGGAATTTGGTGCTGCTCGCTCTCTCCACCACAGCACCGTCGATGGTCAGTGGCAGGTGTTGGGTGTGACCTCTCGAGGAAGTCAACAACAATCTCTTTGGTCTTGCTGGCGTTCAGCAGGAGGTTGTTGTCCCTGCACCACGTGGTCAGATGGTCGACCTCCAACCTGTATTGAGTCTAAATTAAGCCCTTGGTGATGAGACCCACCAGAGTTGTGTGCCGTCAGCAAATTTCACTATGTGATTGTTGCTGTAGGTTGCAGTGCAGTCATCGTCAGCAGGGTGAAGAGCAGCGGACTGAGCACGCAGCCTTGGGGCCCCTGTGCTCAGTGTGATGCTGCTTGAGGTATTGTTGCCAACACGTACTACTTGGGGCCTCTGACAGAGGAAGTCCAGTAGCCAGTTGCAGAGGTAGGTACTGAGTCCCAGTTTGTCAAGTTTGCAGATGAGTTGTTGTGGTATTATGGTGTTGAATGCAGAACTGAAGTCTATAAACAGCAATCTCACATATGAGTCTCTTTTTCCAGGTGGGTGAGGGCTGGGTGGAGGGCAGAGCAGATTGCATCCTCTGTGGGCCAGCTTGGCTCGGTATGCAAACTGGAAGGGGTCCAGGGTGGGGGGAGAATGGCTTTGATATGTGACATGACAAGCCGCTCAAAGCACTTCATGATGATGGGTGTCAGTGCCACAGGGCGGTAGTCATTGAAGCAGGATGGAGCAGTTTTCTTGGCACAGGTATGATGGTGGCAGCTTTGAAACATGATGGGACGATGGCTTGTTTCAGGGAAGTGTTAAAGATGTCTGTGAAGACATCCTTAAGCTCCCTGCACAGTCCTTCAGCATCCACGACCTGGGATGTTGTCTGGACCTGTTGCCTTCACTGGTGTTGATGGCAGCAAGTGTCCTCTTCACGCTGTCGGCAGAGAGGCACAGGGGCTGCTCATGTAGAGGGGATGGGTCTTCTGTGGGCAGGTGCTGTTTTGTGCTTCAAAGCGAGCAAAAAGCGGTTCAGGTTGTTGAGCAGAGGGATGTTGCTCTCACAGCTCTGTGGCGCGGGCTTGTAGTCCGTGAGGGCCTGAATGCCCTGCCATAGGCTTTGTCGCGTTCCTGCTGTCTTTGAAGTGGGTGGTTATCTTGTGAGTGTATTCCTTTTTGCTTCCTTGATGCCCACGGGACAGGTTGGCTCTCGCTGTTTTTTCATGCCAGCTTCATCCCCAGCTCTGTAGGCTTTGTCTCTGGCCCTCAGCAGCCTGAGGACATCCCCTGTCAGCCATGGCTTCCAGTTAGCCCAGTGATGATGTCTTTTGTGTGGGTCACATCATCGATGCACTTGGTGATGTAAGAGGTTACAGTGTCTGTATACTCCTCTATGTCTGTCGGTTGTTGTAAGTGGCTGCCTGCTTAAACATTTCCCAGTCTGTTGTGTCAAAGCAGTCTTGAAGAGCATCGGAGGCTCCCTCAGGCCACACTTTTACCTGCTTACAAACCGGTTTGTTCGCTTTTACCCTTTGTCTGTATGCGGGCATTAGCATAACAGTGATATGGTCTGAAAGTCCAATGTGGGGGAGGGGGGTGGCTTTGTATGCTCCTTTGTGTGCAGTGTAGACCAGGTCCAGGATGTTATCTCCTCTTGTTGGAAAATCAACATGCTGGTGTAGCTTTGGAAGTACAGTTTTGAGATCAGCATGGTTAAAATCTCCAGTGAAGATGGTGAAACCGTCTGGGTGTGCTGTCTGTTGTTCACTGACAGCCTGGTACAGTTCACTAAGAGCCGCGTTCTTATCGCTGTTGTTGTTGGTAGGCGGGATGTATACTGCGACTAGCAGAATCGCAGTAATTTCCCTTGGCAGGTAAAAAGGACGGCACTTTATGATCATAAACTCTGCCAGTGGTGAGCAGTGTTTGCATACTACTACAGTGTCCCGCACCATTCTGCCACGGATGTAAACACAGATTCCTCCTCCTCGTGATTTACCTCCCTTTACAATGGCCCTGTCTGCTCGATAGCATGCTAGCTGCTCCAGTTGTACAGCAGAGTCCGGAATGTTGTCATTTAACCAAGTCTCAGTGAAGACGAAAGCACACAGCAGTTACTTACTGTCGGTTCGTTGATCTCAGCAGTCGTATGTGATCCATTTTGTTGTCCAGTGATGTTACATTTGCCAGGAGAATGGATGGTATTGCTGGGCGAAGTTAGGCTAGCCAGCTAGCCTGGCCCGACGCCTCAGCGCTTGCCCCTCTTCTGCTTCCTCGCGACACCGCTTCGGCGCTTTCTTTCGGGGAGTAGCAGGCGAAGTCCGGTGTTGTTGCAGGCGGAGTAGTCCGAGTTCCTTTAAGCGTCTCTGTTGCAAAGTCCAGAACGCTGCAAAACTTGCTTTTTGCAGATGTCAATTAAAAACTGCCTGCTGTACTTGTAGTAACGGCGAGTAAGACGAGACGAACACGTAAAACTTTCGACAAACACTTTTAAGCGAACAAAACACCGTACGGTTGGGACAGAGAGAGGTCGCTGCGTGTGTACGCGCCGCCATCTTGGCTCAAAAAGCATGCATATCTTATCAGTGGATATTTACATGATAACATGCTTTGTACATCAACTTTTACGGTAGAACTGAATTTCATATTGTGTGTGTGTATGTCAGGTCTGAGCCGTGTCCTGAAGGGCCGTGGTACGATGGTGGAGAACCGCATGGTGGACTGGGCCCTTGGGGAATACATGGCCTTCGGCTCGCTGCTTAAAGAGGGCATCCACGTCCGCCTCAGTGGACAGGACGTGGAGAGAGGAACTTTCAGGTGAGACGCAAGCACACACACACACACACACATGGGGCAGCCGTGGCCCACTGGTTAGCACTCTGGACTTGTAACCGGAGGGTTGACGGTTCGAGCCCTGACCAGTGGGCCGCGGCTGAAGTGCCCTTGAGCAAGGCACCTAACCCCTCACTGCTCCCCGAGCGCCGCCGTTGAAGCAGGCAAGCTCACTGTGTGTTCACTGTGTGCTGTTTGTGTTTCACTAATTCACCGATTGGGTTAAATGCAGAGACCAAATTTCCCTCACGGGATCAAAAACGTATATATACTTATACTTATACACACACAGACGCAGCGGACAGGACGTTGAGGCACTTTCAGGTGAGACCCACATACACACACACAGACACATGCATATGTTTGTGTGTGTGTGTGTGTGTTCGGGCTGTCACTTTTCGAACACTCATGTCAAAAAAACATTAAAAAAAAAAAAATTGTAAAAAAAATTGTATATAAATCATTATAAATAACCCATGTGTATGGTATGTTCAGTTCATTGTGAAATTGTAAAACTTGACCATCAGTAAATTAAGCTAATGATATGGTATGATATGAACATGGATAGGCTGATAGATTCTGACACATCGCGTGACATTTGAAATTCATTTGAACTTTATTTGAAAAAGTGATAGCCCTAGTGTGTGTGTATATTCTTGGCTCTACAGAATCCTGGCAATGCTCATACATAGCTGAGACTTCGCCATATACTCTCCTGTACACCACAATAAGCGTGGTTAAATTCCACTTGAATCACACACGCACACACTTCTTAGCATAACTGATTGTGTGTGTGTGTGTGTGTGTGTGCCCTCAGCCATCGGCATCACGTTCTTCATGACCAGAATGTGGACAAGAAGACCTGCATCCCCATGAACCACATCGCCCCCAATCAGGCCCCCTACACTGTCTGCAACAGCTCCCTCTCTGAGTACGGCGTGCTGGGTCAGTATCTCACACACACACACACACACACCACCCCCAAACAGGCCCCCTACACTGTCTGCAACAGCTCCCTCTTTGAGTATGGCATGCTGAGTCAGTATCACACACACACACACACACACCCCATCTGCTTCCCTGTCAGATGACTATACAGTATGCTTGGTCAGTATTTACGTCTCACTCTCTCACATGTACACACATGCAACGCACGCATACTCTTCAATTGATGTGTGTGTGTGGGTGTGTCCGTCCGTCCCCGTCCCCATGCTGCAGGTTTCGAGCTGGGCTTTGCCATGGCCAGCCCTAACGCTCTGATCCTGTGGGAGGCCCAGTTCGGGGACTTCCACAACACGGCCCAGTGCATCATTGACCAGTTCATCAGCCCGGGTCAGGCCAAGTGGGTCCGCCAGAACGGCATTGTGCTGCTGCTGCCCCACGGCATGGAGGGCATGGTGAGTGTGTACACACACACACACACACACACACACACACACACACACACACACACACACGTGCGCGTGCACGCATACACAGACACATTCACACACACGCATACACATTCACCACGCACGCATACACATTCACACACACGCATACGCATACATACACACACACACACACACACACACACGGACGCATCTCTCTCTCTCGTAAACTCTCGCCTCTACTCTTCACTTTTACTGTGTGCCTTTTAGCCTTCTCTGTAAACCTGGAGTCTGTGTCCACCTGCTGTCTTCATGTGTGTGTTAGAGAGAAGGTATGAGTGTGTGTACATGTATTTGTTTTTATTTGTGTGTGTGAGGCCGAGCATACGGTGTGTGTGTGTGTGTGTGTGTGTGTGTGTGTGAGAGAGAGGGAGAGAGAAGGTTTGTGTGTGTGTGTGTGAGAGAGAGGGAGAGAGAAGGTTTGTGTGTGTGTGTGTGTGTGTGTGTCAGACATGTAATTAGTGTGTGGGCGCTAATGTTCCTCCTCTGCCCTCAGGGTCCTGAGCACTCCTCTGCCCGCCCTGAGAGGTTCCTGCAGATGTGCAACGATGACCCTGATGTCTTCCCTGTAAGTTCACCTTTCACCTCAGTAATAGGCCCCAGGCCCACTGTCAGTAGTCTGTTTTGAGACTGAGGCCATTTGAGAAGTGGCTGTTAATTGTGAAACAATAACAGGCAAAGCCTTTGTCACCAACAGTTCCTAGGTTGTAGATTTTCAGATAGAAGAAGGTGAATTCAGTAATTGTGTGTTCGTCCCAGGGCTCTGCCTAGTTCCCCCCTAATCCAGCCTACGCAGTCTATTCAGTGTCCCACCAGTGAGTGCAGAAACATGGACATTGTACAATCTACCTTGAGGCCACCGGAGGGCACTGTGGCTACAGTATATGTCTAACACTCCTTCTGTCTTCTCCTCCCCCCTCCCTCCATCTCTCGCTCTCTCTCTATCCCTCCATCTCTCTCCAACCCTCTCTCTCTCTCTCTCTCTCGCTCTCTCTGCAGGCCATCTCAGGGGACTTTGCCGTCCAGCAGCTGTATGACTGCAACTGGATCGTGGTGAACTGCTCCAATCCAGGCAACTACTTCCATGTGCTGCGTCGTCAGATCCTGCTGCCCTTCCGCAAGCCTGTGAGACCACACACACACACACACACACACACACACACACACACACACACACACACACACACACACACACACACACACACACACACACACACACACACACACACACACACACACACACACACACACACACACACACACACACACACTCTGGACACACACGGGTAGCCGTGGGCTCCACTGGTTAGGTTGACTTGTAAACCGAGGGTTGCCGGTTCGAGCCCCGACCAGTGGGCTGCGGCTGAAGTGCCCTTGAGCAAGGCACCTAACCCCTCACTGCTCCCCCTCGCCGCCATTGTAGCAGGCAGCTCACCGCGCCCGGGGATTAGTGTGTGCTTCACCTCACTGTGTGTTCACTGTGTGCTGTTTGTGTTTCACTAATTCACTGATTGGGTTAAATGCAGAGACCAAATTTCCCTCACGGGATCAAAAAAGTATATATACTTATACTTACACACACACACACACACATTCCCTACCCCATTGAACACACAGCCTGGTGCTTACCTAACCAGCCACTCTGGTCTGTACTGCCCCTCTCATACGCACCCAACCTTTTATACACATCCGTCCTGTCAACTTGCCCACACACACACACACACACACACACAGAGCCAGATCTACATCCTGTCAAAACTATATACACACCCACACTATGTCCGGTCAAAACTTTCCCATCAAAACTTCAAAACACACCCACACCACTTTTAACAGTCATGGGTTTATGTTTACCCAACTCCACCAAATTAAGTTGTTGACAGAGCTGCAGCTCATCAAAACCTGCCTGTTCTCTAATCGCTCTGTGCGACTATCAGCTAGACATTTCCTTCCTTCCTGACCGTGGTGGAACACACCCATGCTACTTTCAAATGTAAAATCAGTGGGTTTCCCAGCATCCTCTCTGGGCTCCAGACCCTGGAGTGTATGAGGCCTAGGTAAGCGCCAGGTAAGGCTGTGATACTGTGCTGGCCCAGGTGAGTGCCAGGTAAGGCTGTGATGCTGCCCTGGGCCAGGACCTCTCTGCTGCTACTTGCTCTGCTGTCCGGGTAGAGACGGAGCCTTGTGTCCAGACTCTGAGTTCGTTTTGTCCATGTTTGGTGCATTTTCTGAAACAAACACGGATCTATGCTCTTATGAGAAGATAACTTGGCCTGTAGACGAGCAGTTTGGAGTCTGCAGTTAACGTTGAGTTGTTCGTCACTGACTATACTCTCCTCCTGCTTCACTCTTTCAACCCGCAGCTCATCGTTTTTACCCCCAAATCTCTCCTGCGCCACCCAGAGGCCAAGTCCAGCTTTGACGACATGCTCCCAGGTTAGTCAGGTTTTACTTGTTTCATCCAGTTTGTTTATTATTTGTCTGGTTATGCATTTCGTTTCATGATCAGTGGTAAGCGTTTGATGTTATCCGTGGACATGTCTGTGTACTTATGTGACTGTGTTGGGTTACTGTACGTGATTATTAAGGACAAGTCTTAGCAGCACCTAGACAATTGGAAAATGTGCAGAAATACCATTTGTTAGCACAACACACATCATTCTGTCATTTTCATCCTCAAATTGATGTTTCATTTCAAAACTACACCACATTCATATTCATTGAATTTAATTGAATTATTCATATTAACTTATTTACTTTTTACTTAATTACTTTTATTTCTAATATGTTACAATTGTGATGCCCAAGAGTCACAGAATTATCATAACAGCGATTACCCTGATTGTGAAACTACTTATTGCTATGGTCACCGTTTGTGTGTTTTTATTTGGTTTCTTAAGATATCAATAAATGTGATCATAAACACAGTGTGTGTAAGGACTTCACAGTAGTCCACAGCAGTCAGCCTTTGCATGTGTAAATCACCGTGTGTGTGTGTTTGTGTTTGTGTGTGTGTGTGTGCGCGCGCATGTTTTTAGGAACACACTTCCAGCGGATCATCCCAGACCAGGGTCCGGCTTCCCAGAATCCTGCGGGAGTGAAGCGTCTGATCTTTTGCACAGGGAAGGTGTACTATGAGCTTGCACGCGAGCGCAAGGAGCGTGGCATGGAGGACACTGTTGCCATCACTCGCGTTGAGCAAGTAAGCGCACACACACTCACACTCAAACATTATGCAGACCACTTCTGGCACATCTTTCACCTCATACCATAAAATCTGGAATGGGAATAACCAATCCCGTCTGTACCCGGCACTTAAACAACAACATCAGTCGCACTCACATTCTCGTAGACAAATTCTACACTGTAGCATGTCACCAGACACGCACACACACACACACACCAGATGTTCTGAATTACTGGCTACTGCCTTCTGTTTCACTGAGTAAGGTGTTTCACTTTTCTGACAGTACTGATTCAGATAATCTCATTTGTTTTACTCGTCAAGTTTCTGACGGGGACAGTCCTCTACTGCTACCACACCCAATAAGGCTCTCTGTCTCATACACCATATACACACACACTCATACACATATATATATATATGCTACAAGGGCAGGGACATCCTTTTCCACTTTCAAAAAAACTCCTGAAGACCCAGCTCTTTAGAGAACATCTACTCTCATAGCAACACTTACAACAAGTCTTACTGATCCTAGCACTCACCAGCCGTTTTAAACTGACAAGTAACTGCTAAAAACAGCACTCACCGGCACTTATTCTTACTGTACTCTAATGTTTTTTTAAACTGTCCTAAAATTGTGAGAATTGTTCTAAAACTTACTGTTTACCATGTTGTTAGTCGCTTTGGTTAAAAAGCGTCAGCCAAATGTAATGTAATGTAATGTAATGTAATGTAATATATACACACACACACACACACATATATATATACACACATACACACAGAAACAGACACAGAATCAAGGCAATTGCCTCTCCCTTGTATTGCATCAGGAGTTGTGTAACTGGGTGTGTGTGTGTGCAGCTCTCTCCGTTCCCCTTTGACCTGGTGAAGGCCGAGACTGATAAGTACCCTCAGGCAGACCTGCTGTGGAGCCAGGAGGAGCACAAGAACCAGGGTTACTATGACTACGTCAAGCCCCGCATCCGTACCACCATCGACCGCAGCCGCCCCGTCTGGTGAGTCCCGGTGCTCAGCGCTGCTCTCTCTCTCGCTCATCACACCACAACATGATGAGCTACTCATGACCTATTCTCTCTCTCTCTCTCTCTCTCTCTCATTCTCTCTGCCTCATTCTCTTGATCTTTCTTTGTCTGGTTCTTCTGGTTTTCATACCTTGTGTGTGTGTGTGTGTGTGTGTTCTCAGGTATGCTGGCCGTGGGCCCGCAGCAGCCCCAGCCACCGGTAACAAGAAGACCCACCTGCACGAGCTGGAGCGCTTCATGGATACCGCCTTCAACCTCAACGCCTTTGAGGGCCAGTCCTAGCCCCCCCCCCCTGCCCGCCTCCCCTGCTCCCCCCTCAGCTCTCCTCTTCAAGCCACTGCAGTACCGTCCCCCCTACCCAAATCACCCCTGCTACCAACCCTTTCAAACACAATTAATAAAAAATAAAAAAATACATATACATACACATTCCGTGTTTATGTATATATACATATAACCGGCCGGATGCTCTGGAGTTCTAAGGCCCAGGGGTTCTAACCAATGGCCTTATAAACAGCCCAAAGAGCAATAACTTTGCAAAGCTGTGGCGATAAAAGATCACGGCAATCACGCCCACCCAGACAAAACACCTCACCTGTGCAAATCGACCGAAATGTCTAACTCCTTCCTGCACCATCCAAAGCACACACACTGGTCAGATCTCGGTCCCTTTTGATGCTGGGCAGCCCAGTAGCAGTACCTGGGAACAGCACTCTCAGTGTAAGTTTGGGAGAGCACTTTGAGTATCACATGTCTTAAGCATGTTTCCCTGCCACGACCCTTTAGCTTCGGAGTCTAAAATGCATTGCATTCTGGGAGTTATTTGCTTATGGCTCTGATTATGACCTCACAACCTTTTGCTCTGGATTCCTTTTCAGTTTTTTTGTTTTGTTTTTACAATAATTATTATTATTGCTATTTATGTTATAACTGTATACTTTTAAGGAGCACTGCTAGAAAAAAAAAAAAAAACATTACAGGAAAGAAAAAAAACGCAATTTTTTTTTGCCATTTTTAGGGGGAACCCTCATCAGACGCACACTTTAGTCCTCCCACAGTGGGGCGTGGCTTATCTATGAATTGACAGGTGTTACAATGAGGAATGTATGTAACAATAAACCTTTTTTTTCCAAGTACAATATTATTTGTAAATTATTATTATTATTATTATTATTATTATTATTATTATTAAAAAAAACATGTGTCCAACTTATTTGTTTGGATATGATTGAGCCTGTTTAGGAATGTGTGTGTGAGAGAGAGAGAGAAAAGTGTGAGTGTGTGTGTGTGTGTGTGTGCCTGTGTTCGAGAGCCTCTTCTTAGCCACGATTTATAAATGTGTGACTGTAAAATAGGGATGTCTTTGTCTTGGCTGACTCTAGTGTTTTAGCTCCTGGAATGTTGAGTGTGTCAACACCACTGTCTCCAGATCAGCTCAGGAGTGTGTGTCCGCAGCAAGGCCATCTACTTAAAGGTACTCTAAGCGATGTTGAGTAATGTCACTTCTGTTGACGTTCAAACAAAACAGCTATAGCTTGCCCCTCCCTCATGTGCAACTGAAACTCTCCTAAATGTTTATTTCATCAGAGATGGGCTGGAACAGTTTGTTTCATGGTCCAAGCTGAACCAGGCTGTTTTTGGAGTCTGGGCTGAAGATGGAGACCAGGTTTTTTTTTTTTTTTTTTACAGTGTATTCAAGGGACAGGCAGTCATCATCAATGCAAATCAAACCAGCTAATAGGCTAACTGAAATAACACCATGCCAATCTCTAGGTATGGTGAAGGGTATGTGATGATGTGGGGCTATTTTAATTCCAAAGGCCAAGGGAACTTTATCAGGATGCATAGTATTCTGGATCCATGAAATAACTTGGCCTTTTAAAATAAAACTCTGCCTCCCTCTATGGGAATTTAACATGGGGTGAATACTCACCCTGTATTTTAATGAAGAACATTTATTTATTTACGAAACATTATTCATTCACAAAGAAAATGTGTGTCCTTAAAGGTTGGATTTTTTCCAAAAGATTTTTTATTTCTGTTTTTAGTCAAATTAAGGGGTGAATACTTTTGCAAGGCACTGTATATCCCAAAGACATCTATTGATAAATTGACTGTAGGTAGACAGAGCTATGTCTTCTGGCCTGCGGCTATACATCAGTGACAGAGATTTTAAGCCGGATCTCTGCTTGTCACGATCGACCATCGCTGCTCTCATTGCGGCACTGAGGTCTGACCATCTGACCATGTGTTTCTGTATTGACTTGCCCATGCAGCATCTTACCCGGTGGTTTCCAGGGTCTTTGATATATATTGTCAAATTCTTCAAAAATAGAAATGTTTCATATAACCGTAAAAGCAGGCTCGGACTGGTAATCTGTACAACCGGGCAAATGTCCGGTGGGCCGGTGACCTCCGGGATTTTTTTTTATGTTTCAGAAATACTACCCATCCCTGGGAACAGGCAGATTACATCTTTATAGTTGGCCATACGATGACATACTTAGGTTACCAGTTCGCCAGTTAGGGCACCAAAATGGCCAGTAGCTGCACTGTGTAGCCTAAGTTTTGGGTTACAATATACAGGTAGTGGGCTGTCTGTTGATTTTAATGAGTAGGCCTAAGCCTAAAGTTACAGCATTTCTATCACAATTGACCAGACTGACATTTGGTCTGCTTTTAACAAAATTCTGCCTATGATGGCTCATGATGCAATACAAGGAACAATCACTGTGCCTATTGCATTCTACTGTTGCTAGCCTTAAGCCTAGCTCAGTCATTATGTTATACCACATCGCCCTCCATTAGAAGTGCAATGAGCTGCATTGAGCATAATAAACTGCATTTAGAATTCCAAATTCATATTTCTAGATATTTTGGTAAAAGTAATACAATAGTAGTGTAATGCCTTACATTATAATATGTATCTGAATTGTAACAAATTACTTTGAAATGACAGTAATGAGTAATACATAATACGATTTTGAAGTAACTTGCCTAACACTGATGACAACCATCACTTTCTATGTATGTCTGTGTTTGTGTGTGTGTGTGTGGAGGGTCAATCAAATTCTATGATTGCCACTGATGTGAATGATCTCACAAATCACACAAACCAAATCAAGTTTTAAAAAATCGCAAAAGTATCGAAATTGAGATTTTTCACTTAGTATTGGTATTGAAACACTAATGTTGGTATTGTGACAACAGGAGTTGGGGATGTGTCCTCACCAAAGCTGAGACCAAACCTACGCCCTTGTTCTGGAGTAGGCCATTCAACTAGCCCGCTTGCTTACCACGAGACTCAGGCTGCGCAGTCGGCACCGGCTTCCTTATTTGGGTTTTGGGTTGCCAGGTTTTAGCCTATGACAAAACGGTTGACATTGAAACTAAGTGATCGTGTATGTGTAGGGTGTATTTCATACACAATCTGGCAACCTGAATGGATCAATGATTTTAAAATGAAGTTTGATGGCCATGCAAGTTACTGGAGTTTTCCGGGAGAAATAACAAAACGGGAGGGTGCTGGAAGATGACCTTGAAATACGGGAGAAACCCGGGAAAAACCGGTATGCTATACATTGCCTATTATTGTGTTGACAGGTATGCTATACATGCCTATTCATGGGTTTCATCAGGTCCCTTTCCACAGGTGTATACAATCATGCACCTTGATTATGAATGCAGACTGCATGGTGCTTGATTAATACACCTGTGTAAAGGGACCTGATGAAACCCATGAATAGGCTACCTCAAGCACTGTTTGACATGGGGCGTTTTTGCTTATTTAATACTTTACACTAGGTTCATTAAACGAAGACATAACAGTGAATAATTTTATCAGTTTATCCATGTATTAATTTCAACAGCAAATAGCCTACATTGGCCTGTAGGCTACTACGGCTCAAGTCCAATCCAATCCAATATTAACTGAATTTTACTTTTGTTTCCAATCCAGTTTCTGTTTTTTTCTTTATCTTGTGTGACTAATGACAAATGTAGAAAATAGCAGCAATTATCTATTTGCTGACCAGTTGAAAAAAATGAAAATTGGATTGTTGAACACATTTTTTATTTGGATCAGACGGATGGAGCAAATAGAACAAAGTACTGCAAAGCGTTACACAGACCCTATTGTGCTGTTTTTTTCTATAGATTACGGTGGCCGACACAAAACACAAACAACTTAAGAAAACATTTCATCTTCATTTGACAACACGTGCACATCATTTAGAAAATGCGCTGCAAATTCAGAAAACATCTACATTTCAGAAACGAGCTGAACGCAATTCAGAAACACAACGGAAGTGTTTCTTTTACTGTCTATGGTACAGACAGTAAGGGCAGAGCCCGTCTACGGAGAGCCTTGCCACTCATAGACATAATATACATAGACGCCGCATTGGCTGCTGGAAACAAGAAATGCGACCGCCATTTTGGACCGGTCATACTCCTCGTTGTGTTGCAGCAGAAGACACAAGATGACAGCACTGTGCAGCATGTTCCTTCTCAAATCGGCGGACCATACTCGGGGGATTTACTTTTCACAAGTAAGATTTAACATAACCGTACTATTGGTTATATTTTGTGAATAGAATATTACCAGAGAGCTGAGAAGGAGCAATCTTTGATATTACTGTATGAAAATCGTAGCCATCTAGCTAGGCTATGTTTACTCTGTGTTCACCCGGCTATGAACTGAGACTTGATAAGTCATATTCCATAACACTGAATTAGATTACAACTGACACAATAAGGCTATTGTAGAAATAAATCATACTAGATTTGGCCGGCGAATTTTACATAAGTGGCACAGACTAGCCTATTGGGCAATCGCTAGCTGCTACTTGTAGCCTAAGTGTGTTGGTGGTAGCCTCACTTTCCTGAATAAAGTAACTTTTCAATAGCTCAACTTCTTTATTTATCAAGTAGCTTAGCCAGACAAGCTACACTTTTCTTGTCATGTGAAATTAGCACAATTTAAAGTAGCTTCCTATGTAGTGAACTAGCCTACTGCTGTGTCTGTGTTAGGCTACTAATACATTTGACTGGGTGGTAGTTTTGTGTAGTGTTTTATTCATGGCAGAGTAACTGATAGTTTAGCTCACTAAAATTTCGAAGTAGCTTGCCCAACACTGTATAATTCACATGTCATTTACCCTAACAAGAATAAGATGCCTCTCAAATTCCTTTTCATTCATTTTATTTATTATTTTGTATCTCTCCAGAACAACTGCCTTGTTCAAGAAGACTGTGAATGAACTGAACGGTCTCCTCACACCCCTGGAACTGAGGAAGGTGCAGCTCTTCATTGCAGTACTGCAGGGTATCTGCTACACTGTGACTGAATGTTTGATTTATGAGCTCCACCTTCATCACCTGCATTCGCCACTCTGTCCCATTTTCCCATCGTCTGGTTGACTCAGTCCTCTTTTATGGAGTTTACCCAGTTTACTATGCCATCTTATTTGCCCACCTGCTGTCTGAAGCACTTTTGTTCTCAGCCAAAGTGTACCCAAGCAATTTTAGCAAGGTGGGAACATACAAAATGACATGCACCAGTTGTTGAAATCATAGAACCAACTGCATGACGGTAACTCTGTCTCACTGAGCCTGTGAAGACACTCCCTGATTCTTTACTGATTGCAATGAACGGGTTGATCTTAGCAGTTTCTAAAATGTTTCTTAATTCCTTTTTATTTAATCTCTTCATTGGGGCTGGAACCTTTCTGTGAACTGTAAAAACAGATGCTGTTGATGAACCCATTGACACTGTACAAGTGACAAGTCACCTTTTTGTCTTGAATTGATGAACTGTTACACTTACTATGCCAAACCAATGTCTGTTTTTTAAGGATCAGAAACAAACCTACAAACTTGCACTTTACAATATTTATGGAACTTGTCTAACAAATGATGTTGATATTGAACCCAGTTACTCCATTTCCTTTATGCCACACCAATGTCTGTTCATCACTTTATTTTTGATGGCACTGAACTGAAAATGTTAATGGATTTTTTTTCTGTAAATTTAACTCATTAAAACTTGTATCAAACCAGTTTTTGTCTATGCTGTCAAACGTGGATTAGTTATGTTCCCAGTTTTTATATTGGATGTCATCACTTTATAATATATCATATATATCAGAATATTCTATTACTGTTAAGCCCACTATGAATATTATAACACACAACCATGTTTCCTGTATCATACAGCTTTTCTACTGGGAGGTTTACAACTTATTCTGAGTCAATTTACCCAAGTTTGTCACTAAACCACATAGGCCTACTCGGAATACCCCTCAGATGTCTGAATGGCACTGATCTCACTTAAATGTTTATGGAACCTTTCTGTGGACTGTGAATAATGCTGTTGATGGAACTTTTCTGTCAACTGTGAACTATATTTAACTCATTAAACTTGTATCAAACTAGTTTTGTCTATGCTGTCAAACATGGATTATGTTCCCAGATTTGATATCGGACGTCAGGTCACTTTATATCATATATCAGAATATTATATTACTCTTAAACCCACTATGAATATTAAAATACGCTAAATCATGTGTCCTATCATAGCTACATGTATGACCTTTGCAGCAAAAAAAAACCTGTGAGAATCTGTTCGGTATTCAGTGAGATATGATTAATTAAGTGCGCTGACAGCTCATCTCACCGGCCAAACAGATTACACTGAGTGGAGTGGATGACCGGTCCAAGATGGCGGCTCCAAATCTCGTCAGCGTTAGTAAGGAGTAGCGGTCGATGCGGCGTCTATGTATATTATGTCTATGTTGCCACTCCGTATTAAGTCCCACTGTACCGAATTTTGGATGCAGTTCCACCAGAGTTCCACTGGGGGCGATCGCCATGAGTGCAGAATGAATGGAGGTCAATGGAGCTAGACGGCTAAATTGGTCTCTTTCACCTGATTGTCGTTGACAAATCTCAGATTTGATTGTAGTTTGTATAACTTCAACATGGGTTATAGGTCAAAAGTTGAATGAACGAGTACTAATGTCCTTTTGATTTCTTACAGGTTGGGTCGTTGTTGCACATAATAAGCTAGCATTGTGCTAATGAATGACAGCATTGACAAATTTGAAAGGCTTTTTAGAACAATTAAGTGACTTTAAAAAATATAATACTCAACCAAGTGTATTTTCTTTGCCTCCCCTTTCAAATGCAATACTCAAATTACTTGAAAAAAAATTATATCCCAAGAAAAGTGGATTTTGAGGGGTACAGCTCCATAGACCTCCATGCATTCTGC
Source organism: Alosa alosa (assembly GCF_017589495.1). Classification (NCBI taxonomy): domain Eukaryota; kingdom Metazoa; phylum Chordata; class Actinopteri; order Clupeiformes; family Clupeidae; genus Alosa; species Alosa alosa. The sequence continues at coordinate 16,514,920 of NC_063200.1, forward strand.
ACTCGTGGACGAGCGCCCTCATGTGGAACCACAGAAGGAACTGCAACCAGTTCAGAAACCGGAAGTTTTCCCGAGAGTGGCAGTTCTCCCCTTATAAGACATTCTTAAAAGGGCAAAGTCCTTTTAGGCAAGTCCCTCCACTCGGCGGCCATTTGATAAACGCTTTTTGGGCACTCGTCGGGCATCCATTTCAGCAGAACACGACACCAATCTTGCTCCAGCGGCGAGATCACAACACATGATTGGCACGATGTCTTCACAACACACCATATGATTGGCTCAATGTATTCACATCACACCACATGATTGGCTCAATGTATTCACATGTCGACGTTTTGCCGAGGAAGGGGTGGGATATGTGTAGACAACGGCCATATTGGCGTGACAAACTAGCCCCATGCATTTCTATGGAGTATCTTTTGAGTGCTGTGTCTCCACATTAGAAAGTCTCTGGTAAAGGAGAGGTGTTCATCACTTTTAAGTGCCATTAAAATGTTAAGATAAACCCAAATACTTACATTTCAAGCCAGATTTCTTTAAAAGTCTCTGGTAAAGGAGAGGTGTTCATCACTTTTAAGTGCCATTAAAATGTTAAGATAAACCCAAATACTTACATTTCAAGCCAGATTTCTTTAAACAGGAGCTGTTGTTGTCACACCCGTTCGCCACCTTTCAGAGGTGTTCATCACCTTTAAGTGTCCCCCGGTAACACTTCCGTTGTGTTGTGGATTTCGTTGTGCGTTATTGAAATGTAAATGTTGTCTGAATTTGCAGCGCGTTTTCTAAATGATGTGCACGTGTTGTCAAATGAAGATGTTTTCTTAAGTTGGTTGTGTTTTTATCTATTTGCACGTGTTTTGTTGATTTGCATCTGTTGCCATAAGTTGCACGTCGTTTGCACCTGTCGGCCACCGTAATAGACCCTTTCAAGAGAGTTCCATTATCAGCATCATAGTTGGCCCCACAAGGCTTCCGTTTTAACATAGATTGGGAACCAAATAGAATGTTCAAGCATTGTTTTTATTGTTGAAAGGGTCTATATGTCTGATCCATAGACTGTATATCTGCTCAATTACAAATTCAACAACCTGAACTTCCAGCAACAAACAGAAGGAAACTAAACTTGATGTCAGAGTTCAGCTTGATAGACTACGAAACACTTGAAAAAACGGTATAGAATCTCAGCCCTTCCACATGTGTCTTAGACACTCTGCCTACCAATTTCTTCAAAACTGTTTTTCACCTCATAGCGGCGGATGTACTTCAAATTGTAAATGTATCATTGCTGTCTGGCACTTTTCCTAAGTCACTGAAAACAGCTGTTGTAAAGCCACTTCTCAAGAAGAATAACCTGGATGCCTCCATGCTAAACAATTACAGGCCCATATCCAATCTACCTTTTATTGGCAAAATTATTGAAAAAGTAGTCTTTAATCAATTAACCACCTTCCTAACATCAAATGGGTATTTTGATTACTTTCAGTCTGGTTTTCGGGCAAATCACAGCACTGAAACAGCTCTCATTAAAGTTTCCAATGACATACGCCTCAACACAGATTCAGGTAAAACATCAGTCCTAGTGCTACTGTATGGAAGAATATTAGACTCAAAAGTTTTGTACGTGTGTATCACGTTTTGAAACTGTAGAAATTATTTGTAACTGTAAAAATTATCTGTACAAGTAATTGTCAATATCACAAATATGCCCTACAGTTACAAATCTATTCTACGGATACGGATCTGTTTTACAGCTACAAATCATCCTACAGTTAAAAATATTTTACAATTACAAATATATTCTACAATTACACATCAATATTCTACGCACAAAAAACTGCTCTACAGTTACAAATCTTTTCTACAGGTGTACAGACTTTTGCACCACCTTAGGGATGAGAAGTGTCTCATATGTATTGTGTGTGTGTGTAACAGGATTTGTAACTGTAAAAATGATTTGTGATTTAACAAAAAAAATAACACGAACAATTTTAAGTATTACTCATATGTCGTTCACTTACAAATATATTCCACAGGTATGAAATATTCCACAGTTGCTGTCTTTCAATTACGAAACTATTCTGCCCTTACAAATCTCTGCTGCTCGCACAAGTATTTTCTACTGTATACAAATCATTTTGAGACTGTTCTGGCGCTTCCTGTTGAATAGCCAATGGCGATCCTCAGGTTTGGCTAGCCAACCATGAATCTCAGTTCACTAACCAATCACAGAGCAGGAGCAGCGCCATCATCGTCGTGGATAGTTGTGTGGGTGCAACCAAACTTGGAGTCTACGCTTGGAGCACGCTAGCAGAGAATGTCTAATTAAGGAACGGGCTCCGATGCTAGTTTCCTATATTCCTTGAGGTACATTGATAGTTAATACAGCCAGTGAACCTGATACAGGGGGCAAGTCGTTAACAAAATGTTTCCCCTCTCTATCGGCAGTTATCTTTCGGCTGTTCCAAGGTAGTTAAGTTATCAATTTATTTACATTTCAAATGGGCGACTTCAGCTATGTTAATTACAGTCATCGTTTTACATTTCTGATGGTTTGTTAACTTTGATAATTTGCCAACTGTACCTGTGCAGATAAGCTACTACAAATACAATCATGCTTTTCCAGAATGCTCTCTTTCTACATAGTGTTTCAGTGTGCATGTAAATATGCATCGTTGTTTGAATCCTCTGACAATAAGCAAGGTAATAAGCAATGAGTAGGCCTACTATTTTTTTTGTTTAGCTAGGTGGTCTGTGAGGTTTTTTTATTTATTGGTTAAGTGGTCCTTGTTCTGAAACACTGATGTAATATCTCTTATCAAGGGCCTTCAAGATCACTCCACTGGATCACTGGACCATTATTTACATCAACATGGAGAACATGTAGCCTAGCTACCACTGAATAGAAAATACATCTCCTTCCCTCCTATATTTGTTCTTTAAAATGTGTTTCTTAGGTCTATTGTATTCTAGTCTTTGAACACCATTATTGTAGACTTCTCCCCTGTCCTGTCTGATAAATTTAAAATTGCATTTTTAAATATTATTCCCTAATGCTGGGATATGTGAACTTTAATAAATAATTTTATTCATTAGGCTTACGTTTTTATCCAAAGCAACTTAGACATAAATTCTTACCAGAGCCAGTTTCTCAGAGCAAGTTGGGGATAGGTGCCTTGTGGCAGCTGAGAAACAAAATCACAACTTTTCTGGCTACTGCATATGGTGCACACATTGTAGTTAAATATACAACTAGGAAAAATAGCAATCGTCATACAGTTTCTCATTGCATAGTTTATTCATTGAACAACTGGAACTCTGGTCACCGTCTGAAACACTGAAATTGTTGACTATACTGCATTGAACTTGCAGAAAACAACACTAGATCAAGCCAAAACCATAATTGCTTTATTTCAGCGCTGCTTTCATAGCTTCTTTGAAGGTGTCATACATTCTTGTCCCTAGGGGGAGTTTCAAAGTACAGTCAGCATTGCCCCTGCCAACAGACCATCCCATCCAGAAGACCACCAGTCTTTCAATGTCTCTAAAGAAACTAAGAATTAAAAGACAATATCAGAAAATACTTTTAGTAGTAGTTTGTTTGTTATACAATGCTAGCCTGGTTAAGCCGGACTTGTAACCGGAGGGTTGCGGTTTGAGTCCGACCAGTAGGCACGGGCTGAAGTGCCCTTGACCAGGCACCTAACCCCTCACTGTTCCCCGAGCGCCGCTGTTGCAGGCAGCTCACTGTGCCTGGATTAGTGTGTGCTTCACCTCACTGTGCTGAGTGTGTTTCACTAATTCACGGATTGGGATACATGCATAGATCCCTCAAGGGATCAAAAGAGTATATATATACACTTATAATACCACTTATAATACCACAAGAAAATAATATTTGTGATTTACTGAACAAAGTTATAACATTTCATACATCTGTGATTCCTGGGAGCTAACAAATGTGGAGGGCACTGTAAGCTATATTACTGAATAGAGTGTATGGCAAATGTAGTCATCACAATCACAAAAGATACTTTTGAAAAAAAATACTTTCACATATTTTTTCAGTCTGCGATTGGTTCAAGTACAGATCTCTCATCAAATCCAAATCACTCTGATCAGCCAGGTTTCAAAATCTGGGGTCTTAGGAAATATTTGTCATACCACTTACAGCGTATTGTCTGAGGTAGGCACGACAGCGTATTGTCTGAGGTAGGCACGGCAGCGTATTGTCTGAGGTAGGCACGGCAACGTATTGTCTGAGGTAGGCTGTGACACGGCAGTCTTCCATTTCATCTTCGTCAACCTCCGCCTCATCTGGTCAAACCACTCTTCAAATTCATCTGCAACAAAAACAGTGTGCCCTGTTTGGAATACTATTGTGCACTGTACCATAGTCATGATGTACTTTATTCTGTCAGTTGTTTTCCTCCATTTACATGCTTGAACATTAATACCTTAGGATCCATCAGAGATGAGACACCTTGTGGGAACAGAACTCTAGCCAGTTCTGGCCGTTCTGTTATCATTGGGAGCACCCCAGTATCCTGTAGCCCTCTTTTAAGGCCTGCTTTTCCCGTCTGCCTATGACCTGTTAAATGTATCATAACAACAATATTTTAACCTTATGAAGAACACCTACCCTCCTTCCCCCAACATTCTAAATCCCATATTGCTATGAAGCATAGTTATGTTATACACCATTTGGAAGCTTGGACACTTGGGAATCCATACATCATAACCATGTCATCTGTATAGTGCTTTTGATTTTACTCATTTTGAGTATGCCTAAACTGTTCGCCAAAGGCCATCATCTCTGGCCCCAGGTTGATAAAAACAAAAGCAAGCTCTGATTTAGCCTAGTCTACTGTATGACTTCAACGAGGTGATCTTCAGTTTCGTTCTGCTTACAGTATCTCACTGCCACTGCAACACCTTTGAATGCACTCCGCTGCCCTGTTTACAAATGCTACAGTGGACTTAAACTGCCACCTTGTGGCGATAAGTTGTAATACATTTCACACAGCTGCATGAATCACAGAAAACGCTAAAGAAGTGGCCACTTCTGAATGGGACCCACTGTATGTGGTAACAGTCAATATTTTTTTTTTCAAATGTGCTTCATAAACATACAATCCTGCACTGTGAAAACAAAAACATCTTAATTATACATCTCCCTTCACCCAAATACAATAATGAAGGTGAAAGGAAGTTATTAAGCCTTTTAATGGTGCTTCCTAAAGGGGTATTGTCAAACCTGCTACTAAAATTACAGCATGAAGAAAGTCGAGGACACGCATGCCAGCTTCCACTCATCCCAGTATTAGATGACTGGTCTTAAATGAAAATGTATTGGCTGTGTTATTTATTTTTTTTGTGGGATGTCCAATTTATATATAGAAATGCACATTTGCAAAGGTGACTTAGAATGCGTTATGTCGTAAAAAGAGGCTCTCCTTTTGATTTTTTTGCCCTGCCAATGTGTCTCTTGTGAGAAAAATAGTGAGGATTACTGGTGTAGGTCCATGATTTATTTTATAATTAATTAATGATTATAAGCATGAGGCTCTGCCGTCTCCTCTTTGTTTTAAATATATATAAATCAACACTTAATACTATTTTTACAGTACAAAACAACTGTATTCTGGTATCTAATAGTTTGTGAGGGGAAAAATATGTAAAACTGTCAGTGAAGTTTATTTTAGCAGGACAGCAGGACTCAATGGCACCTTCTGAAAGTATTCTGAAAACAGGGGTAATGTTTGTACTTATTTTGCACAAAAACAGACTTTGCTTACCTCTTCTGGAAATGGCATGAAAGTACTCAGTGAACTAGGCTCAACTCACTGGTACAGAGGAACTCTAAATAGTCCAGGTCCAGAGGCTGCCTTTGAAGAGCCTGTTCCAGTCTGGTTTTCAGCCTCTCTAATAACCTACCAGTGTAGAGAGTAACTATAAATTTATCATAGATAATGATCTATCACTGACAGGAACCAACAAAAACGTTTGAAAATAAACTGACTTTTTAAGATAGAATAGTAGTGATTTCTCTTTAACTTTTACAAAATATAAAACATACACATCCAAGGAAGTAGGAATACTGCCGTCAACAAGTTCAAAAGGTATGCTTTTTGAAACTCACATCGGGCGGCGACCTATTTTCATAGACAGTAAAATATATTTTATGACCCACCTGTGCTTCAGAAGGAGGCAGCAACTGGGGATCCATAAGAAACTGCTTACACAGAAGAAATAGATACATAGACAGATTAATATGATTGTCTACCAATGCCCAGCACTGTATTTCTGTATTATTTATTTTGTACCTTATGATCAGTCATGAAGAACCATCAGAAAATGCCAACATAGCCTAGCTGATGTTGACACCAGTTGGTATGTTTTGTCACACATATCAATGGATACTTATTATTAACTTATAACTAACTCCAGAGCAATCTGTTGAGCATCAAACCTACTACGGTTTTTCTGCAGTAAAGAGTTTCTGTTGCCTACTATAAGAGTTCGTCAAGTCCAAAGTAGCACCTCACAATCTGGAGGTAGACCTGGCATACAAGGCCTAATGGTTAGCACACCTCTTGATAATAATGCTAGCCGCCTCCCTCGTTTTGCTGAGCCTACCTTATGACCGACTGACAAACTCCCTTAAAACTTTGACCGCATTTGTTACAAACTTGAAACAAAATGTCTTCAAAAGTATGTTGAGTGTTGTTATTTATTTCCATCCACACACTACATTTCCATTAGCACTTGTATGCTGCTTAAACTGACAGACTGATTGAGTGGGATTTGGCTAACTAGCGGTAGCTTGCTATATATAATAGTTATTTGTCTGTTGCCGACATTAGTTGCCATTGATTGATCTCACCTCGTTGCCCCGTATATCAGGTACACTGGCTGTGTAAACAAGGAATAGTGGACATAGAACATGTCTGTGTGGTGTAGGCTACCAACATACCTCAAGGAATACAGGAAAATAGCGTGCTCCAAACGTAGACTCCAGGTTTGGTTGCACCCACAGACAACGACGGCGCTGCTCCTGCTCTGTGATTGGTTAGTGAACTGAGATTCATGGTTGGCTAGCCAAACCTGAGGATCGCCATTGGCTATTCAACAGGAAGCGCCAGAACAGTCTCAAAATGATTTGTATACTTGTAGAAAATACTTGTGCAAGCAGCAGAGATTTGTAATGGCAGAATAGTTTCGTAATTGAAAGACAGCAACTGTGGAATATTTCATACCTGTGGAATATATTTGTAAGTGAACGACATATGAGTAATACTTAAAATTGTTCGTGTTTTTTTTTTTGTTAAATCACAAATCATTTTTACAGTTACAAATCCTGTTACACACACACACAATACATATGAGACACTTCTCATCCCTAAGGTGGTGCAAAAGTCTGTACACCTGTAGAAAGATTTGTAACTGTAGAGCAGCTTTTTTGTGCATTAGAATATTGATGTGTAATTGTAGAATATATTTGTAATTGTAAAATATTTTTTAACTGTAGGATGATTTGTAGCTGTAAAACCGATCCGTACCCGTAGAATAGATTTGTAACTGTAGGGCATATTTGTGATATTGACAATTACTTGTACAGATCAATTTTACAGTTACAAATAATTTCTACAGTTTCAAAACGTGATACACACGTACAAAACTTTTGAGTCTAATATTCTTCCATACTACTGGACCTTAGTGCAGCATTTGACACTGTTGATCACAATATTTTACTACACAGACTAGAACACTGGGTTGGATTTACAGGCATAGTTATCAGCTGGCTAAAATCATATCTACAAGAAAGGCTTCTTTGTTGCCATCGAAACTGTACCTCAACACCAACGTCCTTGACCTGTGGTGTTCCCCAGGGGTCGATCTTGGGACCACTATTATTCAACCTCTATATGCTCCCACTTGGACAAATCATTAAAAATAATTTGATTTCATATCATAGCTATGCAGATGACACACAAATTTACTTAGCTCTATCACCGAACAACTATGGTCCTCTTGAATCTATGTCAGTGTATAGAACAAATCAACACCTGGATGTCTCAAAATTTTCTTCAGCTGAACAAAGAAAAAACTGAAGTAATTATATTTGGTAAAAATGAGGAAAGACGTAGGGTTGCCACTCTCCTTGACACAAAAGGGTTGAAGGCAAAGGATACTGTTAAAAATCTTGGTGTATTAATTGACAGTGATCTAAATTTCAACAGCCACATGAAAGCGATAACTAAATCAGCTTTTTACCACCTCAAAAAAACTCAGAGGGCTGATGTCAAAACATGACTTAGAAAAACTCATTCATGCATTTATCTCCAGCAGGGTTGATTACTGCAATGGACTGTTCACAGGCCTTCCTAAAAAGACTATTAAACAGCTTCAGGTGATACAAAATGCAGCAGCTAGGACTCAAAAACTAAAACTAAAAGAACTGACCACATTACTCCAATTCTTAAGTCCTTGCACTGGCTTCCAGTAAGTCACAGAATTGACTTTAAAGCACTATTGCTTGTTTATAAATCAGTAAATGGAGCAGGACCTAAATACTTGTCAGACATGCAGTACACACCTTCTCGTCCTCTCAGGTCCCAGGTGAAAAACCTGCTAGTAAAACCTACAGTTAGAACTAAACATGGTGAAGCAGCTTTTAGCTGCTATGCTGCTCAGCTGTGGAACCAACTCGGATGACATTAAAAGGCCCCAACTGTAGCCAGTTTTAAATCTAGACTTAAGACCAAACTGTTCTCAGACGCTTTCTGCTAACTGTGCCGAAGTTACAAATTCTGAATCTGCCTCGATAATTATTCTACTTTGTCTTTTATTACTTTTTTTTACTACTTTTTGCCTTTGTTTTTGCTTACTAATTATTATTCTTTATTTTTTAAATGATTTTACCTTGTGTTTTATGTTTTCTTTTTTATTATGATCTTTACCTTTTAACTATTCTTTGACTATATTGCCCTTCTATGCTTTTATTTGTTATTATCGTTTGGTTTTGTTTATGTAAAGCACATTGTATGACCTCTGTGTATGAAATGTGCTATATAAATAAACTTGACTTGACTTGACTTGACTTGTATATATATAACTATACAGTCTATGGTCTGATCACTATGCCCTATAAGGTAGACTCATTGAATGAAATTGTGATGTAATTGTTCAATTATGTGATCTGAATGAGCTGTGACCTACTAGGCCTGTTGGCCACTAATTGGATGCAACTGCTCTAGACTGTTTAAAAGGTTGCCTCACTATGCTGCTGCTCTTTTTTGCACTGAGGATAGTCTTCACTGACTGAAACGTTTGTACAGCACTTTTGCACTTTCTTGCACTTTTTGCACACTGTGTTGCCTCAAAAAACTTTTGAAAAAAATATGTAAAAAACGAAATAAAGTGGTTTAAAAACCAACCTTTTGTGATTACTTGTTTCTCAGAGGGCAGGTCCTAGCATGTAAGCCTTGTCTGCATTAGATTGCAATCTGTACCAGGCATTAACAAACACGAATGCCCTCGCTGTGCGTAAAGCCACAAAATTATGCTTGTGCTTACTGCGCTACACTCAAAAATTTATTTAGTCTCAAACGTTTTGACAGAAGTAGATTTCATGTTTGGGGGTTGATGAAGTGTGGACTAAATGCTCAACTGCGTCCGAGAAAACGCTAACCACGTTAGCTAAAATGACATCTCGACATGACTGTAGTCTGGATGTTATGAAATGTTTCGACGTAATAGCTCGCCCTCACTCATTGACTGATGGCAGGCAGCATTTGTGCAGGCAGCTACAGACACTGTTTTTGACGTGATTTAACATAATATTTAGATTGAACGGGTTGCAAAATCTGCATAAAATTAGGGAAGTGAGTACTGCGTTTGTAACCTGATCGAAAGTAATATTTTGACTGTGCCCAGGGCCCCTTACTGGTCCCGTGCCCCTGGGCAAGTGCCCAGTTGCCCTAATGGTTAATCCGGCCCTGCCCCCATGTCCATGGCCCCAAAGTGTAGCGCTGTAGCTGCCTGGTTGCTTTAGCTGTTGGATCCAGCAACTCGAGTCAGGTAAAACCAATCATTTTTGTTTTTTTTTATACCAAAATCATGTATGTGGGTCTACCTTTGTTGTAAATAAATGTACACATTCTTCCGACTGACATTTTTGATGTTTGCAGGTTGTAGGAGCCATGAAGGTGTTTATTATTATATACAATCTTTGATTATTATGAAATGTTAATAAGTAATATAGTCTAATGGTTTATATTTGGGTTACTTGGGTTTTTATATTTTGTTACCTTTTTTGTTGTTTAATTTCATATCACTGTAATTGGGGGTGGTAACATTTAGCTAATTTAATGACAGGTGCACAGGACATGGGTGGAAGTAACTAGAGAGGGTTACTGGGAGGCCATATTTTTTGTTGACCGCTGTTTACGCTGTTTTCGCTGCATTGCTGTGATTTTCTTTTTACTTTGAGCATGTTATGATTAAGTTGGACTACTTTTTCAATAAACCTGTCAAACGCATCCTTGGATCTCAGCGGATATTTTGTTTGGTACAGCGCGTCAGACAATCAACTACACCCATACCTTAGCCTCTCAGCGACTGCTTTGCTTTTGGATACAAGTCTCTACACAGGTGTTGCTACTACCATTAACCACAACCACTTTCAATTTTGCAACTATAGCATCATCCCCTCTCGTTGCTGATTGGGCAGGTAATCTTCCGACCCGATGGAGACATTAGTGAACTATGGTGTTCCAGACTAGTATCTACCTGAGAGGAGATCTAAGAGGGTGTGGCCAGGCTACTTGAATACATGAATAAAGTGTGAATCAGAGCCAGTTTGGGTGTTATTTAAGACCTCCTTTAATCATTCCACTGTATAACGTTTCTGTCTGTGCATCCAGATCCCCTTTTTTAAAAAGGAATGTTAAATCCTTTAAACATGTCCAAATTACATAAGGCACAAATTTGGCACATGTTAATTTAATGTTTCAGTAGTGCAGTATGTGGCTTTGTGTATTAGGCATCAGGCTCGGCAGTTTTGCAGCCTATTCAGAGTGAACTTTTGTTGTTCATGTAAGTCTGTATGAACTGATAAAGGTCCTCTTGTGGCCTGCTTGATTGGCAGTAGAAGTCCAGCATAGTGTACAAGTCTCCTGTTGAGAGAAAGCAGAGAAGAGGTAAATACACACAGCTGAAATTATTCAAAAATATTTCAGTGCTTTTACCATCTGGGTGAGACCAAGCCACACATGTGATGAAGGTATGTGAAATACCACACAAAAGGAAGACGTTCATTAAAAGCAAAAATACAGAAGTTGTCCATTAAGAAATACTATAATGTGGGTCCAACCCAATATGACTATGGATATTGCTTTTTGATGTTTTGTGTCTTACCAACGGTGGATTTGCGCTCTTTAAGAAGTGTGTGCATATTCCGCAGTCTCCTTTCCAGGTGTGTGTCTCCGAAAGTGAAGAACACCATGTCTCTCTCCGCCACAGCGGCACCCATCATCTGAATGAGAGCTGAGGACACAAATTAACCGATTGATTGACCAGAAGATCCAGGACTAACACACACACACACACACAAACACACATAAATACTTTTATTAAGTCAAAGCAAAGTCTTAACCACCAATAAAGCACACACACCTCACTAAGCATCTACAGAAATATCAGGCACAATATACAGTACATCAGCATCAATTATATACATTCAGTTAATGAACAGTATATTATATAGTACTATACCATCCCTCTATAGTGCAGTACCTTTGAGGATGGGATCTCCATGGAAGGCCCCACAACCCCAGTTTCCTGTGGCAACAGTTGGGAGTTGAGCAAAATGGCCTTCCTCTCTGAACCCAACAAAAGCCTGTGAAAGAAAACATTAAAATACAAGTTGTATGTAATATCATGACTCAAAAAGTGAATGTAAATAAAATAGGAGTTATAAATGGAGCCTAATCAGAATATTGTTTAAAGGAGGTTTGTGCAATTATGTAGAATTTGAGTTGACTTGAACTTCCATTGACTTGTATTTGATATAGTGCCGCATGTGGCACACTGTGGTATTACAAGTGAAGCGGCCCAGCGCTAGCTGGTTTGTATGCTAACTCCAGTGGATATCTTGGCAACACAGAGCACTGGCATTTGGACATAACGGTCGTTTCTTGACAATATGTTGTTATTCCTTGGTAACTTTTTAAATAAAAGAACTCCACATAGCACCTTTAATACCAATGCAGATGTTAGCAAGCCGAGTCATTAGACTTGATGGAGAGGCAGTGGAGTGACAAGTGGTAAAGAGTAAAGCCTAAATACACTATGCAAAATATCACAAGAGCTCCTTCAGTCATATCATATTAATACTAATATACAAATTACTGTGCAAGAATAAGGGTTGCTCTGAATGCCATTAATATAATTTATCTTCATAAGCAAACACTGACCTTGTTCAGCTCGCGCTTAATTTTTTTCATCTGATACTGCTCCTTCGGATGTTTGAAGTTCAGAGCATCTATGGCAACTATCTGACGATGAAGCCTCATCCAATTATCTCTAATAACACACAGTTTTCAGAGTTACAGGATTACAGTCAGACCTGCCAACCTTGAAGATTTTTGAATAATAAAATGAAAACTAAATAATTCATATTAGCTCTTTAGCACAGAAATGTACCCTTAGAAAATGCAAATAATGAAACATCACAAACATAAATATTTAAATTGCTAATTTATTAATATTCATACAATTATGGCGTAATACACTGAAATGTAACTTTCAATAATTTTTCATGAACTCAAACATCATGATAACAAATTCACACTTGCCTGACAGAAAAACATTACAACACTGTGCATATCAAGGGCCTGATGGTCCATTTACTGTCCTAGTCTACCGAAGAGTTAGATAAGAAGATACATATCCTTCTCTTCTTTGTGCAACCAATAACCCTGACACCATTAGCCTATATTATCATAATTCACTGAAGTTAGAACTGGTCTAAACCATTTCCAGTGAATTATGCTAAGAATGTTCGGCTTCACAGTGCAAACGCTTTAGTGAATTGCAGATCTACCTCCGGTGGACTGAGAGTGGTCCACCAGCCTCTTGCTATCAGGAATCTTAGTGATCCAAGGTCCTACAGCACCTGCAGGCTGTTTACATGCGCTTATGACATATGCTGGTCTCAATACCAAGAGTTCTTTTACCTTTCCAGGTTCTCGTTATGGGGTCCACTCCACTCAAAGCTACTACTGTAGCCTGTGTATTCGCTGTACTGCTGGGCTCCTGAATGGAACAGGAAATGGTCAGTTAGACTACAGTTCACAAAGTCAAAGCTCAAACAAATGATAAAGATTGTAGGTTTTTTTTGTTTTACTTGAGATATTCATTTAGGCGATGTCTTCATTTAGGAAATTAAAGGAGAATTCCGGTGTGATATTGACCTAAAGTGTGTAAATGTATGTTTCATAACTCACCTCGGCTTGTCCCCTGCACTCAGAAATCTGGCGCTAGTTAGCCGATGCTACCAACAGTTTTCGATGGGGGTGCCTTGGGCCATGCAAATAAATCACTGTTTTACACCATTTACAAAGTAGCTCCATACTTCATTGGTAGACTTCCGAGGGCCTTGACATTTAAAACGAGACATTGAGAACTTTGAAAAAGCACTGGTAGTTTATTTATAAGACGATTTATACAGACTAGGCGGGTCAATATAGTGTTCAACGTCAAAAAAAATTGATACAAAAGGTTTTTTCATGGATTCTGGTACTGTTGGACATGCTAAATAACATACTAAAAATCTAGTGAAATCTGACCTTGGGAAAGGGGTCATTTTCAAAATGGCCACCAAAATGGCTGCCAAGAGGTTAAAATGGCTATATCTCAATTACTATTCATCCTACAGGGGTGAAATTGATGTCAAATTGTGGTCATATTAAACAAGAATATGATTTTAAATGGGAATCTTGAACATGTTTCAATGCTCTACCTTTTTCAGCCATATATTAAAATCAATGCGTTTTAATACAGAGCAAATGCAATACAGGATTATGAACCATCTCCATGGCATGGAGGAAGATAAGACATGTCTTAACTGGTGTTATATCTCATCTACAGATTATATGCTTTCAGAAAATATATAGTTTAGGATGTTTAATATGTTTTCCCTGGACAATATATAGGCCAACATGTATCCGCTTTACACTAGATTTCAAGGCCGTAGTCATGATGTCAACATTGGGGGGGACCAAATCTGTGGTGGTGTCTGAGGGACCCCCAAACAGAAGCCCCCCCCCCCCCCCCCCCCCCAATGTATACTTTAAAAGAAATTACAAACTAGAGTATCTTTTGATAACCTCTATATTACACAGAATGTGGTTCTTTGACTTATTACTTACACCTGAAGATTTTTTTAAACTAAGGCGTAGACTCATAGGTTTGGAGCCTAATAAGATTTTGTCCTTTAATTTAGATTTTATTATGCTTGCGGCTAATCACACAATTTTAACGTAGTTTGAAAGGGACAGGATTCAGGAATAGGCTACTAAGACAGGCCCCTCTTCTGTCTGACTCACCTCATGTTACCCCTGTATGCATTATAGACTGGCTTCTGACAGAAATGATGTTTTGTGCCAACATGTAGAAACACTAGGCCTACCACAGCCTTTAATTGGTGAATGGAGGTGCAAATTCCTTTCTTTGGTTATTGTCCGCGATTCACATTAACTAGGCTATTATTAGCTAGGCTAACTAGGCACGTATTGTAAACGTCGCCACATTTGATCACGTTTTGCCTGCATGGATGCGCGATTGAGTGCGCATCTAAATAATATGCAAGATGCAACAATCATTTCTAAGAGAGCTATACACGGTAATTTCTGGCATTACTACAAGCATATGAATGCATTAAAGACGTGAAAGAAATGACACAGGCTTGCACAAATTCATCATTTAAAATGAAACGTTTCACTTTCGCTATCATTGCGAGAATAGGCTACAATATGGAAAATGTTCCCTTTCAGTCTGATCGGCTCCAAACATGTATGGGATTTCCTTAGCCTGTGCTACACCTTTCCAAGAAGTTTTGTGAAAATTGTTCCGGTAGCTTTTGCGATATTGTTGACAGCCCTACCTCACCGCAGTAGGGTGCAGTAAATGGAAGCTTTTGATATAAGACGCCACTAACTAAAAACGGAAAATCACCAGGACAAACCACTCAGGGGTGTAGGCTACTCTGGAACCATAGGTCACTAATTTGTGCGTTATTTACGCTTGATTACATTTCAGATAATGTGTTGGTTTCCTGTAGGCCTAGTATAGCGCTTTATTCTTTCTTTTTATTTTTCTATGTCCGAATATTGAGGGGGGGGGGGGGGGGGGGGGGGGCATTTTGGTCATATTTGAATATTGGGGGCACGCCCCCCTCAATGTCTATGGTGACTACGGCCCTGTAGATTTGTATTGTTCATGGCATGGAGGAAGATGGGACATGTCTTAACTGGTGTTTTATCTCATCTACAGATTATATGCTTTCAGAAAATATATAGTTTAGGGTGTTTAATCTGTTTTCCCTGGACAATATAGGCCAACATGTATCCGCTTATCACTAGATTTGCCTGTACAGAATAGAGGGCAATGTATTGTTCATGGCATGGAGGAAGATGGGACATATCTTATCTGGTGTTATATCATCTGCAGAAAATCAGAAAATCATTGTTTGGGGTGTTTAATTTGTTTCCCCTGGACTGGACATGCCCAAATGTATCCACTTTACATTAGATTCGCCTATACAGAATAGAGGGCAATGTATTGTGTATTCATGGAGGAAGATGGGACATGTCTTAACTGGTGTTATGTCTCATCTACAGGTTATATGCTTTCAGAAAATATATAGTTTAGGATGTTTAATTTGTTTCCCCTGGACTGTACATACCAAAATGTATCAGCTGCACACTAGATCCGCCTATACAGAATAGATTATGTATTATGCAAAGTGTAGTGGAAGTTGGGAACATAAGTTGATTGATGTTATATTTCATGTACAGGGTATATGCTTTTATAATATAGTTCTGGCTGTTCTATGACTTTAGTGAACCATAACCCATGCATAGGCATGCATTATATATTTGTGTGCATCAAATACATGTTGGCATCTATCATAAGGGGGGGAGCTAATTAAACTTAATATTAAACTATATTTATTAGTATATCAGAAATAATTACTATATCATTATTCATCATCATCCATCATCCTCCAGTCCTCTGAAAGGAAGTTGTGCAGATTGTCACATTGTTCATTTTGACATGTTCCACAGGCAGCAGTGAAGCGTAATCCGTATCTACATTAACAGAAGAGTGTCTTGCCGAAATGCACACAGTTACAGCGGATAACTTTCAAAAGCTGTGAAGCTTACTAGCAGATTCAGTTGGAGGGAGACGTTCTAGAGTCACAAATAATGACGCAAGGACAACCTTCCTACTCAGGGTGTTGTGCCGTAATGTTGTAAGAGAGTCTGTGGACTTCCCACCAAAAAGTACAGCCATCACTTGGCATCTTAATTCACCAATCACCTCTGTTGTCTGATTGGGAGTAGTGAAGGCATTGGCACATGACTGAAGGACAAAATCTCCTCTTCTGGAATGCTGTCTTTTGCTGGCACCAAAGATCCTAGTGATTAAAGTTGACATGATATTTCAACTTTATTTTCAAAATGTTGTGTGTTGACATGTCGACTTTAAACGACATGTTGGGTTTGGCTTCTTTGTTTTCTTCATGTGTGGCCCTAATAGTCTGTCGTATGTATGTGACTGAACTGACAGAAAGTCGTGAAAAAAAGTAGAATGAAATTATGTCTATTGTTCTCTATGCTTTAAGTAGACTGAATTGGCAGCATGGTTGGAAAGTTGTGGAAAAGGAGGGACTAATTACAATTCAATAGATTATAATTAATTCATGACCTCTTGTTACGCCACAACCATCTTTTTAGGGTGGCATGATTTAATGAAGGATTGTGTGACATATATGATTCAGTGACCTCTAAATCTGATTAAACACGAAAAACATTTTGCTAGGCTGAATAATGCTTCAGATATCCCAAATTAGCTTCTGGTGGCCATCTTGGACGCCATCTTAAAAATGACCCCTTTACTGGGGTCAGATTTAACTAGATTTTTAGAAGTACATCTAAAGGTATCATAATCAGTTGAAAACCTTTTGTATCAATTTTTTTGAGGTTAGGTGTTTTTTTTTTCATATATTGACCCGCCTAGACAGTACCTTGAGTAAGTTTACCGTTCGCCGCCATCTTGAATTTAGTCACGATAAGTCGAGTACGAATGAACAGGTATAACAATGGATCAGATTCCAAAAATAATTCCGTGGAAAGGCATGAATTCCAGTTGCTTCCAGTAGCAGCAACTGGAATCCATGCATTTCCACAAATTATTTTTGGAATCTGATCCTTTATCATACCTGTTCATTCATACTTGTCGCTCGACTTATCGTGACTAAATCTGTATCTGTTCTAAATCTGTTCTGTAGCACCTAGAAACATGAAATAAAAAGCATGCTGCCCTACGCAGCAACCAGCGGGAGATTCAATGTTGCGCTATGCAGCAACCGGCGGGAGATAGAATGATGCGTCGTGCAGCATCCAGCGTGAATGGGTTAAATGTCAAGGCCCTCAGAAGTCTACCAATGAAGTATGGAGCTACTTTGAGCCTCGTAAATGGTGTAAAACAGTGATTTATTTGCATGGCTAGGCCGATGCCCGAGGCAACCCCATAGAAAAACTGTTGGTAGCATCGGCTAACTAGCGCCAGATTTCTGAGTGCAGGGGACAAGCCGAGATGAGCTATGAGACATACGTTCACACTCGGTATCATTCAACACACTTTAGGTCAATATCACACCGGAATTGTCCTTTAAATATGAGTGACACGCACTATTACCTGCTTGAAGAACCAGTCTTACCACATTACCACAAGACTCCCTGTGCAGCTTAGTAAGTTACTTTATTTTACATTTTACTTAGTGGTTACTTGTTTTACTACATTTTTCTTTACTTGTCTACATACTCACACACTTGCTTGGCCCTGGTTAGGCCTCTGACAGATGTGGGCAGTTTTACCTGTGATCTCGAGGCACTCATTATCGTAAACGTACTAATTACCAACCATTTCGTTTAAAAATTCTAAAACAACAATGTTTTTTAATACTTTAAAATAACATTTTGATAAATGAACCTTACAGTTTTCAGTAGCCATATGTGTGTAGATTTGAACAAAATCTAGTTTGGTTCTTACCGGGGCTTTTACTGCCTGAAATATACAATTTTGTGTACCACGCTCGGAGTTTAGTGCTGTGCTGGTGAGTGCATATTCCCAACCTTCTCACGGCATAGCCCGAGAATTCTCAATTCAAAATTCCACTGGAGCTCCAAGCGGATTTGATACACTTATGGTGTGGGTGCTTGCGTTTCTTTAGGAATCCGCCATCTTGGTTTGTATAGAAATTAATATTAAGTGACACATACACGTAAGAGGTTGGACATACGGGACGGTTGGTAATATGTAACGTTCCGATACCTGTGATCTTGAGGCACTCATTACCTGTGACCTGTGATCTTGAGGCACTCATTACCTGTGATCTTGAGGCACTCATTATCGCTGAGCTTCTCTGTGAAGAGTCTGGCCACAATCAGCTCCGGGTTCATGAGGAAGAGGATCTCCTCCTGTACCAGCCCAGAGCCCAGCACGCCTCCTCCCACCATACTGCAGGCAAAGTCCACCTGCACACAGTGACGGAACCAAACATGGCAGGACAGCCACTACCAGCACATAAACCTCACATTTCAATTAACATCTCAACCTTATCCACCTTTTTCATAGCTGGACAGCCGCTACCAGCACATAAACCTCACATTTCAATTAACATCTCAACCTTATCCACCTTTTTCATAGCTGGACAGCCGCTACCAGAACATAAACCTCACATTTCAACTGACATTTCAACCGTATCCATCTTTTTCAAGTAGAATACATATTGTATTTTGTGTGCTAATTACTGAAAAGCATGAAAACATGGCCCAGAATAATATATTGACAGTGGGCAGGAGGTAGAGGAGTCGCCCAAACAACCGGAAGGTTGCAGGTTCGAGACCAACTCACTTAACCCCAATGTGCCCCAATCTCCCGATGTGCAAGTTGTTGCAGTGGTGCCTACGCCATCGGTGTGTGTGTATCGTGCTTTGAATGCTCTGAGGAGTGGAAAAGTGCTATAGACCCTTTCAACAATAAAAACAAAAACAATGCTTGAACGTTCTATTTGGGCCCCAATCTACTTCCTCTGCATTAAGATAACATGGAATGTTAAAAAGGAAGTCTTGTGGGGCCAACTATGATGCTGCTAATGGAACTCTCTTGAAAGGCTCCATAGAAATGCAGTCATTGTTCAACACACTTGCCTGCAACATCCCTCTGCCCTCCTTTTCAATGGTGCCCTCAGACGTTACACGGACATTTCCCAGGTGTTCGTTCCGCCTAAGGCAGTAAAGAGCAAAGTTAAGAGACGTGAGAGATGAGTGGTGCACTTTTTATGGTGACAACAGAAAAGAAACACAATGTGCTAGCATGTGTAAATACAATAATACATGCATGGGAGTTGGTGTGGAGGCTAATATTAATAACGTTAAAACGTCTCAGATCGTGTCCTTACTGTCTCCAGCGGGGAAGTTGATGATCTGGGATGAAACATCTCTCAAAGGTGACCAGCCCCTGTGGCCGAGAGCCTACCACAAAGAGAACCGATATCAATTTGATTGGTTAGGCTGGACCAGATCAATGTCTGTCACAATGTGAGTGTTGGAAACGTTTTCCAATCGTGAGTCCCCAGACTCTATTGATGAAGTGAATGAGTCTGGTTTCAACCAGGCTATTGAAGTTACACATTCAGACTAAATATTACATTATAATTTTACAATTATAACAATATCACAACAATATTACTGTCTTCACCGTGGGATAGTGAGAAACGTAATTTCGATCTCTTTGTATGTCTGGAACATGTGAAGAAATTGACAATAAAGCTGACTTTGACTTTAACAGTTACTGCCACACATAATACTGTTCATTCAAAATGACACAAGAGTCACGTAATAATGGTACCTTACTTTGACAGGTGACAGTGTTGAAATAATGCACGATGGCTCTCAGTTTCTCCATTGTGGTTTGAGAAAAATTGCCAAATAAGCTGAAATTTGAAAAAAAGGTATAAATTGAGAAATTATCTCTCATGGAAATGATTTGAAATAGTCAGAATGACCAAGAGTTGTAATGGCCTCTGTGAACATGTCCTTTTGTGTCATCATTGTTTACAGAATTTTGTACTAATTATTTGTTATGTCATAACTTTTTCCTTTTTATTTAACTGCACAAAGCAATACAACTATGGTCATCCTCCTACGTAGTTGTATTATGAAATGACTACAATACACTGAGAAATGTGCATGCGTGCGTGAAAACCTGCTGAAGTTGATGGTAGGGTAGTTGCTGTATTCTGCGTTCTTAGCAGTGGTGTTGCGGTGAGGGAAGGTACAGAAAAAAGCATTGGCCAACAGGGTGGCGATCTGGATCTGGGAGAGAGTGATGGAATAGCTCCTACCCTGCTTAAGCAGAGGAAGGCCCTGTGTGGAAACCACAAAAAAACCTTAACAGGATACACTTTAAAAGCACATAGACCCCCAAGCCAAATCCCCATACTAATGACTCTTGATGCAAGGCTTGAGATGAAATCTGAGTGTCCTAAAAATGATCGGTTTGTCTTGACTACACAAATAATAATTCAATGTAATACAAGATACCTATAACATCCTTGCACACTACAAGATCCATATAATATAGCCATCATAAAGCACCATAAAAGTATATATTCATTTGCAAACTAGAAATAAATCACTAATTTTCTTCAACTTTTTAAATAGAAAAATAACATCCAGGAAGTAGATATAATTTGGTGTCTTACCCTCTGAACATTTTCTGTCAGCTTTAGAGCCAACTCTGCCATTTTGGGAATGACCTTAAAAAAGATCTCTTTCTCTTCTCTCGGAATTTTCTTAAAGAAATATATATGTGAAACTTAAGGCAATTATTCATAAATCATCAATTAATAAGAACTGTAATTAAGGCAATCATTCATGAATCATCAATTAATAATATTTTTAATGTAAATAAAACAAATTATTTTAGAGAATATTTGTGATGCTTGCAGAAACATTCTTTCTCTTGTTGGTGAATGCATTTGATCAGAATAAACTGTCTTAAATTCAACTGATGAAGGAGACAATAAATGAACAATAATAAACTAACTAAAATAAACTAACAAGATCTATAAAAATAACAAGATCTTTAATTGTTCCAAAATTGCTACCTTCTTGTAACATTTTACATACATGGTTTTGAGAGACCTCATATGAGAGATTGTCATAAATCTGAAAACAGTAGGCCTACCTCTACGTATTTCTGAAGTCCTTCGAAGGACCAGGAGCTGTACTGTGGGTTATACGACTTAATGACTTTCTATAATGGCAAGAGACACACACAGAAATATGTTGGTACAACAAAACTGCTTTTGTTTATAACTGTTTTTTCCAAAAACACAATTGTACAGGGGGTGAATTTCTACATTGTGGTATGGGGATGACCCTTTGAAACAGATGTGGGTAACCGAATATGTATAAGTTTATATCCCTCTACTCTCTGTGCAAAGTAAGTGTTTTATAATGTTGACAGGCTGTAGATCTGTTAGCTATGAGCCATGAAGCGGCAGCATTGATAATGTTCACTAACAGAGAGGGTTCTGTTTAAATATGTATCAGTGTGACTCGTTTTCTATGTGACCTGTCCCATCTCTTTGTATGACATTCAGATGGGATGTTAGGATAATTTGACTCCACCCAGCCCCCTACAATGGCTATATATACCCTTACCCTGCATCTGTCGAAGACCTGAGTGGTCGAAACGTTGTGTAGGCCTATCACCCACCATTAAAATAGGAGCTTTAGACACAGTGTGCGGATATCTTTTCTTTTGTTTTTCTCCATAACTCATCCATTAAATTATGTTAAACCATTACGTTATTCTTAACTAATAAGTATTTTCTTTTGTCATATTGTTACGGCCGGCTCGAGACCGTACATAAAAAAGGAAGGAGGACAAGGTGGTGTGGTCAACCAAAATATATTTATTTAAAAGTAATTATTAAATATTAAATTACTGCAGTTCAAAAGATATGTCGAGGGGAGAAAATAGAATGTATGTAAGTACGTGGATGTAATGCAAGCGTCAATATGATGTTGCAAAAGAGTAAAAGATAGAAAGAGATAAGGTGCCTGTGGTAGAGAAATCAATGTGTCTTCTAATCAGAAATGTGCCTAACCCAGAAGTGACCCAGCAAGAAAGAGAGACAGAGAGAAACAGCCCTGTGTATAGCCCAACCCATTTACCCAGGTGTATAATATTAACCAATTAGTTGAGCCAAGACAGCACTATCAGTGTATTGGCTATGCCAAGCCTGCAGAGGGCACAGGGGGTCGTAACACACATACATAGAGATACTATTGTAAAACGTATAGTGAAAAAGCATTAGTTGCTTAATGTCTTCCTGTGCAGTGGTGTCCTGAGGGAAAATTTCATGATGGAGGTGTGACTACTGTTGGCTCTGCATTCATGAATGTAAATGTTATAGCAGAAAGCTCAAACGCAGCCTTGGGGGGCACCTGTGCTGATGGTTAATGTGTCAGATGTCAGACCAGTCCCAGAATCCTCATCTTTGTTGTATGACGATTATGCATGATAATGTTCTATACATATTTGACTTTGTGCAAGGTAAAGGGCGCTATGGTGCTGAATTCTAAACTATAGTCAATGAACAGCATTCTCCCATCACACCCCCCACACACAGTCTGGTTGGAGATGGCATCGTCTCTGGACCTATAGACCTCTGAAGTTCCCCTACAAAAAAGCTACCATCTTTGCCCATATATGGAGATCCGGTATCTTGAGCTTTTTCCTATGGGGAAAATGACATGGGGATTTGGAATTATCACATCTGTTAAACTCTTGTGGGGACAACAAAATCGGAAAGGCCAAAGGACAAAAGTGTGTTTGGGAAAACGTCTGCATTTCAGACTTTTTCGTCCCCGCGAGAGTTGTGATAATTCAAAATCCCCATGTTATTTTCCCATAGGGAAAATCACCAGATAACGGATCTCAAAGATGGCAGCTTTTTTGTAGGCAAATTTCAGAGGTCTATTGGCTCTATGGGTGCATGGTAGGGGGTCACAAGAGCTTGACAGGGATGAGGAAATGAAGTTCTTCACAAGTTTCTTGAAACATTTAATTAATTTCAGGGCCACCAGGAACTAGTCATATGACCGGGCAATAGTGATTCATAGTTATTTATAATTGTTAGTTATGGATGCAATATGAATAAACCAGGGAAAGCCAAGATGGCTGACTGCCACAATTTAAGATGGACTCCAGTCTTTAGACATTTGGGGTGTGAGTTTGACAGCGTATTTTGCCGACAGTGCATCCCCACACAGTTGTCAGAGTCAGGCCGAAGTTAATTAATAAAAGCTAGATAGATGGATCAGAATTTAACACTGGTTGCATGTGATTAGTTTATTTAATTTCACTTCACCTGATAGGTGTCGCCCATTTCCCAGTCCCCGTCTTGACGTAGCTTCCCGCTAACTATATCACCACCGAACTCGGGCCCTTGGTCACTCTTGTATGTCATACTGTCTTACCTCAATATCAGCCACAGTCATTGAGCCTGTTCGAAGCTTCTTCAGTTGTTTAGAGATGGCGCTCCAACGCGACTGTGTCTCAATGTTACCCTGATGTAGACCACAAGAGATAAAGAGTAAATAGGCCTATCAGCAACTTCATGGAAAACTAAAAATACAAAACTGGTCTTTGACAGGCCATACTTGGATGTTTATCAGAGTGATTATTGGAGCAACTCCTGTCAAAAGCATGAAATGTCAACAAGACCAAATACTGGACAATTCAAATAACAACTGGAGGAGTGGTTACTACGAGCAGTTCGCTGAATTTAAGAGCAGTGTAGTCTTTAGGGATGAACCCATTGTGAAATTCTAACCCGATAGGTTTAAAATAACAATTTGGCTGAAAAACTATACCAACATGTTTTGTTTGTTTGTTTACTTTCTTTACTTTGTCCCCTTTATTTACTTTGTTATACACTTTATTGGCAAGTAAACCAAAAAATCATTACAAAAAATAAAAGAACTATTTTCAAGTCTTTCAATACCAATGTTATCGCTAGTAATGTTTCTTAGCTCTATGGAGATGAAGGAGAGAGCATTTGAACCACTGGTCAAACCTTGGAAAAATGCTTCTCCTAACATATATGTATTTTGGCCACAACTGGATTTGGATTTCAGTGGTGAGAGGTTTAGCCTACACAACCTACAAAAAAATATTTTACACTGCCTTTTTAGATGGCAAAAAGATGGAAAATGCTGAAGAGCCATTACCAAAAACGTGGACTTTGTTTTGAAGATGTTTTCGTTGGCATGTGGCATTTTCACATGCAAGGCATCCCACAATGGCGTTCCATGCATGGCTTTCAGTTTTTTAGTATTTCTAAACTCATTCACCTGTAGAGACAGACAGATATAAAACAGGATAGGAAACTAACCTGCATTTTATTCAGTATTGACCTTTTTGAACAATGTAGTGTTGCTACAATGAACAAAACTTTAAGATTAATTTGCTAACGTTGACTGGATGCCATTTTAAAAAGACTTTAAGAATAACATCAATTGTTCAAATCCTTTACAAATTGGCAAACCACTGCAAAACATCCCATGAAAATGACTTAGCCTACATCTATCAGTATGATGTGGTCTGCGCTGTAAAATAGCGAGGCTAGTTTTACGTTGCAGTCCTTAACCGTCCTGGTATTCCATCGGGGTGCCTCCCTGGTGCTCAAGGAAGCAGCACCTGAGGTCCCATGCCACTTGTTGTCTTCTCTGCCTCCTGAAGTCCCTTCATCAGATCTACCCCTGTCATCAGAACCAGAGGCGCTTGAAGGTTTGGGTGTCTGCCCAGTTATTCCAGAAGCAGCACTTGAACCCTGTTGCCACTTGTTGTCCTCTCTGCCTCCTGAAAACCCGTCCTTTGCTCCAGCTGCAGCTGCAGCTGACCCCCTCCTGGAACCAGAGCCAGAGGTACCAGCTGCGCTAGGCCCCACAGTTGAAAAGTCAATTAGGTTTTTCTCGGGGTCGTGGGCTGTCCTGCTTCTATGCTGGTCCGAGCCTTGCGCATCCTTCTCGCTTCCACCGGAGTATGACCCATTAATACAGGATCCTACCCCGGAGCTATCATTTTTCCTGGCCATCTACACAAAACATACAGTGGGAAGATATGAAGTTTTTGTCCTGCCACTTTACCCAGTAATTTCATTTTCTGTATGCCAAAAATAATAATGCTTAGCGTAGGCCTACAAGTTGCTTTATCTTTTAACCAAGTTGTTATGGTGATCGGGTGATGCTATACGTTTCTCAGGTACCTCCCAGCTGAATCTGTGCAATTCTATGGTGGATTTGGATATTGTCACATAAACAAAGATGTAGCCTACTGTAGGTTACACTTGAAGTAGGCTATGAGAGACCATCGAAAAATAGAGTAAGTTCGTCTGCTCATGCATGAGGTGCAAAGATGTATGTTTCAATGCAAAAACAAGAGATAGGTGTTAGGCTCTGAGTGTCTGTTACCGAAAGAGTTAACATTAATCCTCTTAATTTTTAACATTTTCTTATGTAATTACATTAGCTAGTATATCAGCTACAGTTTCGTGTCGGTGGCACTTAAACTTTTGTTATGTGGTTGCTCAGACGTAACCTAATAGCATATGATATCGGACCACCCCCTCTATTTTCAAAAGGTCTAATGTTCTTCATTACACGTTTGTCATTGCCTATGTAGGCCTATACGGAATATACTCTACGTTTAGCCTATGGGATAGGCTATGGCTAGCCTAAGCTGTGTAGCCTGGTGCAACGTTTTCAACCAAATCGAAACTAAAATTCCTTTAGATGGAGTAGGCTAGTCCTTCGTCAATACAACATTTTGCGTTAAGCTCGATCGACCGCCATCCACTAAAATGACATTATGCTACTCACATGGTCACTGATCACTACAGAAGATGATGAACGATTAATGATTTTGAAGTTTTGTCCAACGCTAGGCAGGGAAGCCTATAGCCTAGCTTCAAGGTGCACTGTCAGACAAGCCATAACCGAATGTGAAAGTATATGGAACGCATCTAGGAGTTGCTGAAAGCGCCCTGGTTGCACGTTGGTCATAGGCGGCGCCCAAATAATCTTTTGCCGGAAAGCGAGACAGCGGTGGTGGTCATAGGGTCAGGGTGAACTATAGGCTACAATCGAAACATTGTATCCGTTTGTTTTAATTAGGCTAAGCAAAGTGAACTGTTACAATTACCTCGGTTTTCCCTAGCCTGCATCACATTTAGCTCACAGCTAGATAACAGATTCCAACATTTTTTTTTTTTTACATTTCCACTTTTTAACGTCAGAAATCAATGCCCCCATCCTCGTTTGATAATTGAAGCAGAAGGCTACTTCCTCGATATATAGATTGGAAAACCCGTTGATTACATGTAGCCTACACTTAGGCTATTTAATAGTTACCTTTATAAGGTGTTTTAGTCAAATGTTTTCATCTCAAGACCTCGACAACAATGACGACTGACAAGTTTTCACATAACATGAAAATTACATTTTTGACACCACTAGATGGCGTGTGAACTCTGTGTTATCGCAATGGCGCGGTGTTTTTGTTATTAACAGAAAGTGAGTGCACATTGTGTTCAAACAAAGTGGTAGGCATGATAAGTAGCCTAGACTATTTTTTCACATGAACCCAGCTTTATCCGTTTGAATAGTAGGCTCCATTTGTGAACAAAACCAGATGTGACTGAGCCCAAGCGGCTTCCTCCCATAGCTTAGTGTAGGCTATATTATGACATTGTAGGCCATCTTTTCAAAATATTATTCCAATTTCTTGGCCATATACAATGTTCATAATATAAATGAGGCATTTCAGAGGACCCCAATGTTGGAGTGTTTCGGCAGAATCTTGAGGAACATTTCATCTGAACCTACTTGTCGATTCAGATACATTTGTTGGTGGTATTCATTCATATACATATGTAGTGTTTTCACACTCATGAATGTGTGTGTGTGTGTGTGTGTGTGTGCTTGAGAATCCCTCTCTGAAATCACATGATTCCCCCCTGGCTGTGTGTGTGTTCCTGTATTTGTCTGTGCTTGTGTGTGTGTGTGCATGCATGCGTACCTGTGTTTTTCTGTGTTTGAGTGTGTGTGTGTGTGTGGGTTTCAGCCACCACAGGACTCTGCCCTTGTCTCTTGTTATAGTGGCATGACGCTCCTCTCCATGGCGCACAGAGGAGTGACCTTTGGCCCCAGTGACATCAGCACTCTGGTCCGACAGCTAGACGTCACCCTTAGCAACATGGCAGTCACTCTGCTCAATACTCTGTGCTTCCTGTTTTTTTTTCACTCCTCTGGTCTCTTTCTCCTTCACAATCATTCTCTTTCTCTCTCTCTCTCTCTCTTTCCTGTTTCATCGTATTCTCACTCCTCCTCATTTTCTCCCTTGTTCTCTCTTTCTTATTTCAGCCTATTGTTGATAATTCTCTCTCTCTCTCACTGTCTGTCTGTCTGTCTGTCATTGCTGTTTAGTTCTGTGTGCTGGTAAAGACGGTCTCTGTCAATGTCTCCTCGCTTTGCATGGTGTCTATGCCACAGACCCCTGAAGTGAACCTTTTTATTCTTACACATTTACAAAAACATCATCAGCCAGCACTTGCTGTGACATATCAGTCAGTCACTCTCCCCACAGAATCTTCCGGACCAGCAGATTCTCCCGCGCTTCCCGACCCCCGGCCCCTAATTAGGCCTGATGGCGTCTGACAGCAAGGGATGCAACATGACACAACGTCTCCTACAATTGCGCGTCTCGCCGTGTGACGGGGACGCCTGCCCGTGTCCCCCCCCCCCCATCCGTCTCTCAACTGAGGCGCTGACAGAAGCCACTTCCTCACATTCAGAACTCTCGGAAGCTCCAGGCTGCCTTCCCCGGCACCCAGGATCACTGGCGTAATCCGCTGCCTTAGGTTGAGTGTTGAAAGAGGCTGTCGCTTTGTTGAGTGTTTGTTCTGCTTTGCTTTATATTGTGCCAGTCACTGAAAAGACTGGAGTGCTGATGATTCTGATAATGGCATCCACTTTCAGACTGCCAGTGCGAATGAATGGCTTCTGGCTTCCATCGGAGTTCAAACAGGCGCCTACCCCAGGGCTTGCATTTCTCTTGTTCTGGGCCATCTACACAAAAAATACAGTGGGGAGATATGAGGTTTTTATCATGGCACCTTACTCTTTGATTTGATGGTCTATATGCCAAAAAATGATGGTGCTTACAAGTTGCTTTCAGACTGCCAGTGCGAATGTGTGTGTATGTGTCTTTGTGAGAATTAAGTCTGTTTGTGTAGGCTAAGTACTTTTGTATGTGTGAATATTAGAACAAGTGTCTCTAACTGTTTTCAGACATGTCCTCTGCACTATATGCAGATCTTTGTCAAACGGATGTCCGACCCTTTGGGTGTTTCAGATATGATGTACATGTGGACATTATGCGAACATTATGTTTGAACGACCCCTACGCACATGAACAGAATCTCTGCGTGGTTGAACAGGTTGAGCGCGGTTGAACATGCACATGAACAGAATCTCTGCATGTTCTTTGCTTCGTTCAGACACAATCCATTTACATAATGCCCGTCCGAAATACTAGGTGTGGAGTAGTGTAAGAGCCGCCTAAGTTCAGAGATCAAAATGTCGGGATATGTTGTTCAGATACGGCCCAACTGCTTGATATCCGCAGAACATGCGGACTTACACCTATGCCTGAAAGCAGCATCTCTTTGTCATTTGTGTGTTTTTTTAAGTGAAAACATGTATTTATACATATGTATGTATGGATGGATGTACAAACAGCTTGTGTTTGTACTTGTGAATGGAAACATAGGTAAAGGCTATGGTTATGGTGAATCAATGCAGGTGTGTGTGTATGTGTGTGTGTGTGTGTGTGTGTGTGTGTGTGTGTGTGTATGTGTGTGTGTGTGTGTGTGTGTGTGTGTGTGTGTCTGTGTGTGTGTGTGTGTGTGTGTGTGTGTGCTTTAAAACACTAGTATAGGCTAGGGTTGTGAATCAACGCAGGTGTATGTGCCTGTGTGTGTGTTTGTGTGTGTGTTTGTGTGTGTGTGCATGTGTGTGCTTTAAAACACTAGTATAGGCTAGGGTTGTGAATCAACGCAGGTGTATGTGTGTGTGTTTTAAAACACTGCTCCGAGTTGCTGTGCTGTGCTGAGAGGGTGGATCCATACAGCTTGTGAGCTCCTGGGCCCTGCCCTCTCTGCGGTGATCCACCCCACACACACACACACACACACACACACCGCCCAGTCCCCCCCCCATATGGCCCAGCCCACTGTTATTGTCGGTCAGCCTCCTCCCAGGAATGTTCCTCTGCAGACTAGGGAGGAGAAGTCACTGTTAAGGAATGCAGAGAGGGGAGAGTGGCCCAGTCAAAAACAATGTTGACTTAAAAAGGCCAGAAAGAAAGTGTTAGAGAGAGAGAGAGAGGAGAGGGTGAGAGCTACACAGCTTTGTGTATGAGTGTGTGTGTGTGTGTGTGTGTGTGTGTGTGTGTGTGTCAGGAATTATCCATGACGGTCATTTCCATGCTTTTATCTAACGCTCACCATGTTACACCACCAGAGTTACAAGATACAAACGGACAGCATTACACAACACACGTCAGCCTGCTGCATTCCGAGGCAGTGTCCATGGGTGTGTGTGTGTTTGTGTGCGTGTGTGTGTGTGTATGAGTGTGCTGTGGTGCGTATGTTGTTACAGAGTGATCTATCCTTTTGTTCCCGTCCTTAGCTTCTCCATAGGGAGCACAGAAATCACACGCAGGCTTTGCAGACACTGGCATGCAATCCTCCTCCTGCCCCTCCCCCAAACACTGCCATCGCCCGTGGAGATCATCTGGGGTGGGGGTGGGGGAGGGGGTAGTTTGTTGGGGGCTGTTGATTGGTAGTGTGTTGGATTGGCGTGCCAAACCTCACTGCAATGCACTGCACTGCACTGTCTGGCGAGCTGAGATCAATAGTAGAGAGCGTTTTGACCCTGATAGCTCTGTGCGCCCCGATGTGTGAGCAGCGCTGGGGGATTGGTTATTCTGGCCTGTGACATTGCTAAATGACTGCAGTAGATTGGGATGAGGAGGGGAGGGGAGGGGGGATGCGGCAGGTCGGGGATTGGAGTGGAATGGGTGGGGGGGTGGGGGCATTGACATCGATAGCGAGGGGAAAGATGAAAAAAGGCAAAGAATCTCAGTACCTGTTTCCAGGGCAACAGGGAGCTGGTGAGCATAAGTCTGACTCCCCCCCCACCACCACATCCACCCCCCTGCCTTGCTGCAATGGCCTCATGCAGTGATGCACGAACACACACACACTGAAAAAGATAGATTTTTTATGTGGCCAAACGTAAGCACAAGCACCACAGACGACTTGACATTTTTGCACACACTCTGATTCACTCTCTCTTTCTCTATGTTGCATATAAGAATTATGTATTAAATGATTATCAATATTTATCATGAATGTCTCGCTGTGGCACCTGTGTTATTACTTAAGGTTATCTTTAGGTTGCCGTTAGATTATCCATAAGTTAACAATCTGCGCTTCTGTCTGTGTACACAATGGCTTCTTTGTGCCATGCGATGTGAGAAGTGATTTGCATGGGCTTTGACTGTTTGCTTGAGTCTGCGTCCGGCGGCCCCTTGTGGGCTGAGTGGTCGAGACCTGCGGTGCGTCTTCCTCGCCACTACCTGGTCCGCGGCGTCTCTTTGTCCCCCGCAGCAGAGTGCAGCACCGAGCGGAATAGCAGTCGTCTGGCCTCTTAACTCCAGTACTGTGCACTAGGGGCTCATTAAAGCCACAGATCCATTGTTCTTTTCTCAGCAGCTTCGGTCTGGCACCAGTAATCTTTTTCTCTCTCTCTCTCCCTCCCTCCCTTGTCCTCTCCCCCCTCTCTCTCACCCTCACTATCCCTCTCTTTCTCTCCCTCTGTCTTTCCCTCCCTCCTTCTCTCTCTCACCCATTCTCCCTCCCTCCCTCTCTCTCTCTCTCACGCTGGCTCTTATTCTCCCCTCTGTCTCTGCCTCTCTTTCTCCCTCCCACTTTCTCTGTCTCTGACCCTTTTTATCTTTCTCTCTCTCTTGCTCTTTTTCTCCGTCTCTGCCTTTCTCCATCCCTCTCTCCCTTTCTCTCCATCAGCCTCCCTCCCTCTCTTTCTCCCTCCTCTCTCTCTCTCTCTCTCTCTCTCTCTCTCTCACTCACTCACTCACTGCTGGATAATTCCCATGATATGTTATTGCCATTGGCATGGGATGTACCATGCTGTTAAGAGGGACAAGAGAAGAGGGAGGATTCTGCTGCATTGAAGTTTCATTTCTAAATTCCTGGAGTCCCATTGCTCAAAATGCACTTCTAAGATCCCACTATGCTGTCATCGTCCCTGACACAGTCCTTACTCAGAGAACCAGGAAACCGTGTGCCATTTGATATCATACTTTGACACGTGGGCAACCCTTGGATCACAGACTAGAATGGATTGGTCCATTCCCTTTTGGCTTGGTAAAGTGTCTGTTTTATTGACTGCATGTCTTAAGGGCAGCTCCTTCCCCCCCTTTTCCATAATGATGGCACGATCCTCTGAGATCTTAACAAGACAAGGATGAGGAAGGAATATCAAGTGTGCAGCACTCACAGTTAAAGGTTATAAGGACAGACAGACATGATAGATACAAATACAGATAGACAAACAGAGACAAACAGACAGACAGACAGACAGACAGACAGATAGATAGATAGATAGATAGATGCACTTAATTGAATTATGTCAGACAGCAGCCATAACAAAACAATTAGAGACACAGTGTAAAGACTATTTCACAGGTTAGGATTGGGTAGTGCAAAGAGAACTTTTCAATTGCCAAATTAAAATCCATATTTCAGTGTTCAGCTCTTAGTGGCTTTTTCTGTGTGTATGTATGTGTGCGTTTGTAATTCAGGTAATCACTCTCCAGAATGTATACAAATGGGAAAACTCTTGTCCTGAGTAAGTGTGTGTGGTGGTTAAATTAGAAATGTAATTAAACTTTTTCATTTGGACTTCCTTTCCCTCACGTCAATCAGGATTACGGCTGATAACTCAGGGGCCATCACTGATGCTTTGGGGATTAACATATTTATAGCCCTGGGTAATTACTCTGTTGATAAAATGCCTTTTACAGACAGTGAGTATGACACGGATTGCCTACCATAAGCCATGTATGTGATATCAGTGGCAAAAGCGAGAGAAATTATTTTAAAATTGCTAGTCAAAAACTTGTAAACGAGTCTGTCTGGAAAAATCTGGATTTAATAACTACTCGCAAACAAAACGATAAATCAGTGGTCAAATATTGTACGTAATAACTGTTGTCCCAATTAGCTATAGCCAAGCCAAGAACTAAAATCTTTTCTCAGCTGATGGGGAATAATGAAGTTTGAAGCCCTCCCCTCTCATTCATTGACCCTCACTGCACTCTGGAATGTCTCTTGCCTGTTCAGTGGCTCTGTTGTGTGGTGGGTGTGG
The DNA here is from genome assembly GCF_017589495.1 of Alosa alosa. NCBI lineage: Eukaryota > Metazoa > Chordata > Actinopteri > Clupeiformes > Clupeidae > Alosa > Alosa alosa. The sequence goes on from NC_063200.1 coordinate 16,547,799, forward strand.
CCAGGCTTGACCTTAGGTGACCTCTACATTGACCTCAGGTATTGTGCTTGGCACAGTGAATTTCCACTCGGATGCTCTGTTCTCCCGAAGAGTCTCACTACAGACTGGGCTGCCTGGCCACTCTGTGAAACCTGGAGCACCGACTTAGTGTCTCTGTCTTTCAGTGCTTGTGCGCGCGCGCGCGCACACGCGTGTGTGTGTGTGTGTGTGTGTGTGTGTGTGTGTGTGTCTGTTTGTTTCCAAATACATTCAATATACATCTGAAGATTCCTGTTAAGAAAGGTGATGAACAAACAAAAACAAAAAGGCCCACTGAAGTTTACGTCAACCGAATGATCTAAGTCTGTGTTTGAAGCTTTCCGAAGTAAATTAATAACTCGCTGTGACAAACCTGTGAACATCTTAAAATCTTTACCAAACGCTGAAGACTGATGAAGCACATGATTCTCAGACCTCAGATAAGGTAACGATCAGACAGGACACACTTTGCCACTTATAAAACGTGAGGTGCACTATGTTTTCATAAAAACATGGGCGCTTTTCTGCTTGAAGTTGAATATTTTTCGATTCAATGCGCTCAGGGCACCTTCGCAAAAAAGCCCGAAGTGCAGCAGGTGCAAAGAGCGTGAGACGCGCTGGGCGCATGAGCAGCACGCAAAATATGTACTGCCAATACGAAACAACAGAAAAAAGGCGCACCTCACTGCAACAAACGCGTCCTGTCTGATTGGGCCTTAAATGAGCAAGGGGGTGATGGGAAGGGCTCTGTCGCTGGCGTCTCAGTCAGATCTACTCCCGGATAACCTGTAAGCCTGTATTCATCACCTCAGGGATGTGTGTGTGTGTGTGTGTGTCTGTGTGTCTGTCTGTCTCTCAAGCTGCAGATTCACTGGCATGGGCTGGGTTGGGTTTTGCTCTGGCATTTAGCTGAGTTCCAATGAGGTTAGTGGTCTGATCCGTCCTTAAGCCAAGTCTGCGGCATTGGTGTCACTAACTCAGATTAAGGGCAAGGTTTAGAGAGATTGATGTGTGTGTGTGCGTGTGTGTCTGATTCTTGAATATTTAACTCTAATCATTGGTGGCATGGGTGGTTTTGGCCTTTTCTGGGCCATGTTGGAACCAAAACCAACCATATTCCGTGCAAGAATAAACTGCTGTCAGTATGTGGGTCACCCAGAGGTCACTCAGGGGTCATATCCATCTTGATGAGGGCAAAAATTGATCAGTAAGGTCACTGAGAATGTTCAGAACAGCAGTGAAATATGAACATGCCCCAGACCTTAGTGCTTCTCATTTAAACACGTATAACACATATAGCCTATGTGTGTAGTCGATGTATGTGGCCTATGTGGTTGTCTACCGATATTACTCAGGAGTCAATGCTTGTGTGGAGACTTTGTGTGAAGGCTTGCAGGAGATTACAGAGGACACTGCAGCCTACAGAGGTGTGAGACACATCTCATTGATGTTGCAGATGCTGACTGAATCAACAAAAACACTTCAGAGTCCATGCCTCTGCACCAACTGTCTGTTTCTTTCAAGGCCGATGTCATGGTGCAGTTTTCTTTTGCAACAGTCAAGTTTTTAACTGTTAAAGAGAATTACGTAAATTGCCATAGCTACAAAATAGACTTATTTTTATTTTACATTTTGTAGACCAGTCAAATATCAGTTTCTTTAGATCTATCCAAACATAGTTTAGTAATTGCATAGAGCAGAATTACAAAAAATCGTTATCATAAAAGAAGAAGAAAAAAGAAAAACTAAAAGAAGAATTCTGCTATGTTCATCATTTTTGCTGAACCCATAGTCACTTGGCATGTTGAAAGCACGGCTGGAGCCAAAATGGCTTCAATTCCAACAATGCTCGAAAGGAGTGCTGGTGCGCTAAGGCAACTGTGTAACATCGCATGGATCACTTCCTGCTCTGGTTGTCGATCAGCTAATCTGGTCTGAGGGCTAGGGGAAGTCAGCCGAGAAGGCGATGAGGGGGTGAGTGACAAAAAAACTGCTCCTTTCTTCCGAACCTCCATCCCCATGATCTCATGAATAAATTATAGCGGCTCATTGTGCAATAGAGTGAGGAATGCTGCGCAGCTCAGGGAAATACTGCCGAGGGCAGAGACTACACAGAGACCTAGTGGTTATTCTACCCGTACTTTTTTAAACTACCCGATAGCTGGTTGGGTCCGTCTTTATAGCCAGCGAATTTCAACTAGCCATACGCCGGGTCTATGCAGTGATACACCGATTTTATTTTCCAAATGCACATGGATAAAACAAGGTAGCCGTATTTACTTGTTCACGATTGCTAGTGGTGTTAAGCCGTGGACATTTCAGATAGCATAACCTGCACAGATGCAATCGATTTGGTAGCAAAAAGGGGAAAAGGGACATAGCTGCTACACTATCCACTTCTATCGGCGTTTGCAAAACGGATTGCACTGGTCCTTTTCATTGAAACACACAGAGGATTCCTACCGCGGATCACAGAATCACCAGTCAGAGACCGGAGCAACCTCGGGCAGCTGTGGTCGGAGGTAAGCTAACTAACATTTAATCACAATGCTTCAGCTACAGTCCTTGTCTCTTTTAACGTCAGTTGATAATAATGTTGACATAGCCGCTGCCGCCGCATTCACATCATGATTGACGAGGAAGTAAGCAAACGACTGTAAAAGCACGCTCTTAAATTCTGTAGGTTAATCCAACAATTTAATTGACCATGCTGTCCTCGCTGCGATAGCTGGCTTTGGTTTTGCGATTATGGCCAGTTAGCGAGTACGATTTTGCAAGACCGTGGTGAATATCGTAGCCTAATTGACCAAATGTCTCAGGGAAATGTGTGAAGCCTCGGCTGGCTGTGTTAGTGTGACCAAGGGGAGACTTACCCTACACGGTGTTTGATAAAAGGCATTACAAGGTGATACAAAATGTCGCCCATTGTATTATCTTCTGCAGGCATGCCATACTACTACAGTCTTGCTCTTTAAGTCGCTAGTGGCACCCCAGTGGCAACTGACCAAATGGATGAAGCTTGGGCAGCGTAATTGTTGGGAAAATGTTCATTTAATTCCTAAATGTTTGTTGGGAAAGACTTGGCCACACTGATCTGCTGTTGTTTTTTGCTACTCACCGTGTTATACCTAACATGTTAAATTATTAAAGCTGTAGAAACTCAGTCTCTAAATGTAGACAGAAACCCACCTGTAGGCTACCTCATTGTCTACCAATATGTAGTCATTATTATTCATCTGTTCGCTCATTAGGATAACAATAGTATAGCGTGTAACCAGTCTTAATGATTCCAGAGGTCCTTTTCAGCTAGGAATGTGGCCTAGCTGATGATGCCTGAACGTAGGCTATTAACACAAAGTTTTAGTCCTTTGCTTCCGTCTAGGTCTTAGAGTAGAGTAAGACTTTGGAAACAAAGGCAAAAACGAAATCATTCCTGGTATTTGTTCTGTCTAAGTTTTGGTTGAGCATTCGTCCACTGACTGATCTCTCAGATTCAGTCTCTGACAGGAAACTGCAAGCTGTGGAACTGTAGAGGGGATCAGATTAGAAGCTGGTCCCGTGCAGACCCACCACGCCAGGGACAGGTCTGTAGAGAGTCTGCTACAATCTTGGCTGAAATTTGTGTGAACAGGTTAAAGATGTTTATGATTGTGCTGCATTTCAGTTTCAGTCGATACAATGTGATGTTGGGACATTTTTAATGGAAATTTGGTTTCGGAGTACTGTGTGTGTGTATGGTGTGTGTGTGTGGCAGTGGCCTCAGCGCGGTGCAGCTTGGCATAAAATGGTGAGGCTGGCAGACAGATGGCGAGGATCTCGACCTGATCTGCGCTGCCGCCGTGCGCTGCAGGGATCATTCTCAGGCTCACGCCAGGATGACCGGGCCGGCAGACAGACAGACAGGGCCACAGGAAGTCAGCCAGAGCCGCATGTTCCCACGGAGACGGGGCACAGGCAAGCCGAGGTTCCCAGAGAGGGGCCCTCTCAGAACCAGATCAGAGCCAGCTCTGTTCCAGAACAAGCCTCAGTTTGGCTGTATATATCCCTGTTCTTACATATCCCTAAAGACTTATTTTGGTTTGGGAATTGTTTTACTCCCAATAAGCTATTATTCAGTGATTTGTATTTTTTTTTATTTTGCTGTACAAACCAAGTGCTCATGGGTATATTGTATATGTCATGGTAATTTGTTTATCTTAACCCCAAGCAGACCTGTGCTCTCCCTGTGTGTGCAAAATGTGTCTTTATTAATAGGCCCCATCAACTAGCTTGTGATGTGCGTCGGGTCCCTTTTTCGACCAGCTTGTAAAAATAGCCGGAGTGCATATTGAAATCCATCACTTTATATTATAGCCTCGAGTCGAGTAAGCTCTCCTTGTGGTCTTGGCTGTGGGAGCTTTCAGCGTGATGATAGCAGTTTTTATTTATTTATTTATTTATTTATTTATCTATCTATTTTTTGTATGTCCAAGGATGTGTCAACACAACAGTGCTGGGCTGGCGGCCTAGAGAGGGAACTGAAAGAGCTCCAAGTAATCTTATCTGGGTGCTGGTGTTTGAGAGCGAAACAATGAAGGATGTGGCTCACCTGAGGTGGCCACTTTGTTTCGCTGGGCCTGAATGGCTGCATGATAAGAGACTCGCAGTCTCCTCTCATACCCATCTGGTTGGAGCGATGTTCTCTCTCTCATTGGTCAACACCAGGCCCCCTGGAATGTCTGTGAAGTAATCTGTGTTTGTGTGTTTGTTTGTGTGTGTGTGTGTGTTTGTTTGTTAGTGCTGCTATTCATTCTCACTTGGAAAAAGCTCTTGAGATGCCTCTGAACAATCTCTAAACGTCTGATTCTTCACTCAACAAAGATTTCAGTCAAAGAGTCTTGAGTTTCAGTAATGTATGTGTGTGTGTTTGTGTGTCTGAGAGCGAGTTTGCAAGAGTGAGGGAGTCCTTCACTCTACTGTTGTGTAAAGTAAGACATTTGCATAGCAATTAGAACTGAGCTCCACGAGGTCACCTCAACTCTGAGCGAGCAGCTCTGCCTCTCCCCCCACCACACACACACACACACACACACACACACACTTCTCTTTCATACTGCACACTGAAGAGATCCCTCCACATTGCCAGTCAGCTTTTTATATCCACAGAGTGTGTGTGTGTGTGTGTGTGTGTGTGTGTGTGTGTGTGTGTGTGTGTGTGTGTGTGTGTGTGTGTGTGTGTGTGTGTGTGTGTGTGTGTGTGTGTGTGTGTGTGTGTGTGTGTGTGTGTGTGTGTGAGGGGGCGGAGGAGCTGTCTGGAACAGGGATATATACAGTGTGCTGCCCGTCAGTCCGTGTCTGGACTCGGGACTATTCTGGGGGTTCGGGGGTTGAGACGGGGGGCTCGGGTCAGGAGGGTATCCCAGGATGCACTCTGAGCTCCGGCGTCTGTCTCCATCTCTTGCTCTCTCTCTGTGTGTCCTGGCACAACCAGTGTTGTCTCAGAACAGTTTGATGTCTGTGGAGCAGTAGTGGGTCCGTGTACAGTGGTTTGTGCTGAGATATCCTGTGTGTGTGTGTGTGTGTGTGTGTAGCTGCTTTCAGACACGTCCTCCGCAGCACGCGGATCGTCGTTAAACGGAGGTCCGACCCTTCGGGTGGTTCAGATATGATGCTAACAGAATCTCCGCATGGTTGAACGTGGTTGTACATGCACATAAACAGAATCTCTGCATGTTCTTTGCTTCATTCAGAATGAAGCTTATTTACATAATGTCTGTCGGAAATACTAGGAGGGGAGTAGTGTAAGAACCGGCTAAGTTCCAAAGGAGGAACTTCCAAAGGTCCGGTTATGTTGTTCAGATATATGGCCCAACCGCTTGACATCCAGACATGCGGACTTGCACCTAGGTCTGAAAGCAGTTTGTGTGTGTTTGTGTTGATGTCCCCACAAACTCTTGGGAAGCTTGTGGTGGATAAGATCAGATGTCACTGTGGTCGAAGGGCATGCCTTAGATTAGTGTTCACTGAGACGGTGTGACAGCATGAAGGATTTTCTCTGGAAGCATGGGAACCAGGATGCTGTGTGTCTGTGTGTGTGTGTGCGTGCGTGTGTGCGCGCGTTTGCGTGTGTGTGTGGTACAGTAGCACTTCAGTTTAGCATCCTCTATTGCTATGTGATTGAGGTGAGAGTCATGTGCGGGTCTGCACACACTCAAAAGGGCAGACTCTAGAACCCATCCCCTGAACAGAACCCATCCCCTGAAAAGAACCCATCCCGTGGCCTGCGACCAGCTGCCAGTGTCTGGGAGGCGAGAGGTGGAAGTGGCGGAGGTGGTGAACCTCATGTCTCCGTCACAGATTCCTCTCCACCCCCCCGAGCTGTTGGCAGTCCTGCTGCTATGGATTCCAGACAGTCGGAAATAGTCAAATCAATTTGTTTTACCGCTCTCATGGAAATAAAGAACAACAAAAGGATGCTTTCTTGAGCATGTATGCCTCGGGGGTTCTTTGGTCTGGTTTCTTAAATCACTCCCGAGTCGACCTGTCTTCTACATCACAGGCTTTCAGCAGCAGAAAGCCTCGAGCTACATGCATTCTTCAGATTATTTTAAAAAGAAGCCGGATCACAAATTTCCTTTCTTCAGTTGTTGGCTATCATGATGTGGACTCTAGAGCACAAAGGTGTGCATGCCTCTAAAGTGTTCCCATATCTCCTCTCTCCTCTCAGCCATCCAAAGGGTCGCAGTTAGCCCTCTGAAGTCTCAAGCTGGCCTCCATGCTGTGGAGCATGCTGAAGTGGCCATAAACGGCCTTGTGGCCATAAACGTGTCTCTGTTGAGCTGGTGGGGATGCAGGTGGCCGTTCCGACAGCCTGGGCACAACAGGGGTGGCAGCACATAGGGTTAGGGTTAGATAGACCGGGCTGTGCAGGCCCGCAGTAATCCGCCCCGCCTCCCTTCCCACATGCTTCCAGCCTCTCCACTCCACACAGCTCTCATCTTACTCTCTCTCTCTCTCTCTCTCTCTCTCTCTCTCTCTCTCTCTCTCTCTCTCTCTCTCTCTCTCTCTCTCTCTCTCTCTCTCTCTCTCTCAGGCTGCGAGGAGGACAGGAACTCATTTGGTGCAGGAGTTGCAGTAAGCGCTGCCGGTTGTGACTCTTTGCTGTCGTGTGGTTGTAGGATCAAACTTAATACCCAATCAATGTTCTCTGCAACATTTACGGTCCTATAATTTCTGCATAGACCTGGTAATTGCAGAGATTAGGTGGATGGTAGGGTCATGAGAATTTGCAGTATTTGCCGTAACCAGCATCTTGGTGTATACAAATGTGTCTTGTTGGGGTTAATAATGGAACAATTGCCATGTAGTTGGAAGGGGACTGTTGTGTGTCTTTGCATCTTACTAAGGGCCCCAGAGCTTGATGATCTGGTTTTTATTTGTTTTATCTGTAATGGGCTTGCCACATCCTGTGTAGAATAGGGATAGTGCATTGTGGGTAAAATCTCCTCCTCCCTCACGCAGTGCGGAGAGGAGAGGCAGCACCCAGGCCAAACTCTCTGTGCGACTTCTGTCCTCTCATTTGCATAGCTGCCACTGTGGCTGGCCCAGGTCCAAGCAGAGCTTGACGAACAGCTTCTTTACTTGTTTACAGGTGTGTGTGTGTGTGTGTGTGTGTGTGTGTGTGTGTGTGTGGATGGGGTAAAGGTCACTGAGCCTGCCCGACTTGAGTCCCTGTTGTGCCAAAGTGCTACTCTTGTAATAAGTCAACCCTTGTTCTTAAGGGCTGGGGTTTGAAGATGGTGAACTATCAATAGTAATTGGCTTAAAGCAACACTAAAGCACTTTTCCTCTGTCGCACGCATGCTATTTGTTTATTTAGCACTGGCATTGCAAATAACATGTCCACAGACACGGCAGAGTATGTTGCACGATTTAATGAAAGTATTATGTATTGCGACATCAGATGCAAGTCAAATTTGTAGTTTCTTATGTCTCATTCCATCAAACTACAGATCCGCTACCCGATCTGGCAAACTTGCATAGTGCGGTTATAACCGATAGAGGGCCGCGAAGCGAATGCAGAAGTGCCGTTCACCCTGTTACGAGTTGATGAACCACTGAAACTATTTTGGAAACATTATATTAAGGTACAAAAAACTCTTTGGTGTTGCTTTAAATCCTGATCCATAGAGGCCTTGGCCTGCTGTCTGTGCAGAAGCTGTATCTATCCATGCTGTATTAGGCAGCCGTGGCCTACTGGTTAGCACTTCGGACCTGTAACCGGAGGGTTGCTGGGTTGAACCCCGACCAGTAGGCACGGCTGAAGTGCCCTTGAGCAAGGCACCTAACCCCTCACTGCTCCCTGAGCGCCGCTGTTGATGCAGGCAGCTCATTGTGCCAGGATTAGTGTGTACTTCACCTCACTGTGTGTACACTGTGTGCTGTGTGTTTTTCACTAATTCACGGATTGGGATAAATTTGGGATACGAGACCAAATTTCCTTCACGGGATCAAAAGAGTATATATACTTATACTTATCTTTATTAAAAGGCCTCATCAGATTGCTAATGATGTACTTGGAGCCTCTCATTGTCCAAGTCTTCTCCACCTCTCGGTCCCCCTGCCCAGCTGAGCTGTTTGCTCCGATGACTCGCCCGTACTCTGTAAACAACACAAGCAGGCTCAGATCCTGCCTTAGGGCCCTGGGGGGCGGGGGGGCAATGGGCCTTAAGACTCTGTAAGGCCTCCTCTGTTTCCTCATCTCATCTCCTCAGATAAAGACTGGGGCCTTGTGTGTGTGTGTGTGTGTGTGTGTGTGTGTGTGTGTGTGTGTGTGTGTGTGTGTGTGTGTGTGTGGCCAGGGGACCAGCAGGAGGGGGTTCATGAGCTCCTCACTACAGACTGGATCAAACCGGGTCTGGACTATGTGCAAAACCGGTCCTGATCAGAGTCACAGCTGTCTGAGTTTAGGCCTGATGGGGAAAGGAAAAGGGAACATTATTCTCAGAGAGAGTGTGCTAATCTCTAAACATTCTCAATAGACGGTGATTGTTCATGTGTGTGGGCTATTGGTCAAGTTTGACATCATATTATTGCGTTGTTTTTTTTATTTATTATTGCATGTTTTATTTTTTTGGCTTTGTCAGGTTATTGTGACTGATGGGGAAAAGTAGTTTAATTTTAAATTGAGCTTCTAGGGATTAAGGAGTATGTGCGAGTATCTGGGTGAAGGGGTGCTTTGGTGGCGTGTCTCCTTTGATAACACCACACACACACACACACACACACACACACACGGTGAAAGGACAGGGTTGCAGTGAAATGGCCTGAAGACGTGAGGACAGAATGGGTGTGCGGGGGAAGGGCGAGCCGAGGTTAGGGGTGGGGGCAGGTAACTCGCTCTGTCAGGTCTGTTCCTCATTCTCTTACTCCCTTTCACAGCAGCTGCTGTTTGCTCTCGTCTGTGTCTGTGTGTGTGTGTGTGTGTGTCTGTGTCTGTGTCTGTGTGTGTGTGTGTCCATTGCTTGGTTGCTTTGATCTCCCCTGGCCTTGCCTGGCTTCTTCTCCTTGCTTGACCACACAAAACCCCACTCAGTCACAATGGCGGACGCAGCCCTTGGGTTGTTTACTCTGAAGGCGAAAAAAGGTGACGACACTTTGTGTTTGGTATCAATGCGTTGGGTCAGTGGGGCAGTGCTGAATACCTTTCTGCCAGCAGCAAGGAATCCTGGGAATTTAGTTTGGATTTGGGTGGGGGTGGGGACATCCACATCGCCAACTTGGAACCAGAAGTTTGCAGAAGCCCTGGAGTCAGTTTGAACGGAGGGACTTCATGGGCTAGTTTTCAACTTGAAACAGGCTGCTGTTGCAAAAAGTTCCAAAAAATGTTAGTATTGAAAAAAGGTGTGTGTGTGTGTGTGTGTGTACTGAAGAAGAACAGTACTCAGTAAGACCTCAGTACTCTGTTGTCGCTAATGGCAGTAGAAAGCATGGACTGTGTGGTGTCCTGCACTTGAAGCCTGGAGAATCCAACATGTGTCTTGACAAAATTTGGAGCCAGGATAAGTACAGTAATAGAATCCTCCAGGTTTGGAGCTGACCATACTGACCATATTTGGGTAAATCTCCCCCATTTTTTAATTCTACTGAGTGTACGGCCGTACGCTGTCCATTGTTTTTATTTTTTATGGTCACGGGCTGGTACCGGCCAAAAAATGGCGCCGAGACCAGCAAGCTCTTGCTTGGTTCTGCCCCAGTTCCGGCTGTCACATGGCCCAGTTCCGGCTGTCACGTGGCCCAGTTCCGGCTGTCACGTGGCCCAGTTCAGGGTCTGATTCTCCTCGGGGAAAGTCCTGCAAGCCAGTGGATGATTGAGGGGATTGCCTAATGTTAGAAGTGTATCGTTTCTTCCTTGTTCGTTCGTTATTCAGTTTCCATGACCCCCTCTGGACTGCATGTAAGAGCTTCGATAACCACCGTGACCTTTGCTGTCGTTAATCTGATGATGCTTTCTGTCTGTGGCATTATGATCTATGAAAGAGGAAGGTTTCGTTTTGTGGCCTGTCCACATTTTGCATTGCTCTGTGTGTGTGTGTGTGTGTGTGTGTGTGTGTGTGTGTGCGCGCAACACACTTTTCCTAATGGTGTGCTACTTCAAGTTCATGCAGAGATGCAGAGAAAGACAAAGAGAATGAGATGCATCAAAAACTCATCCCCACGCACACACACACGGCTTTATTTTTAGATCACCGTGGTGACAGCTGTTCCAGATCAGAAGGATTAGGTGGTGTCTGTGTGCGTGCGTGTGTGTGTTTGTGTGTGTATGCGCGCTCAGGCAGCAGGCAACTCTTTTGGCCACCTGTGAAGGATCGGCACCTCTGTGAGCCCCTCACTCCACTCAGATCATCGTCCGTGGTTCTCTCTCTCTCTCTCTCTCTCTCTCTCTCTCTCTCTCTCTCTCTCTCTCTCTTTCTTCAGCTAGTAAGAATGATTAGTGTTGTAGTTGTTACGGTGAGAGTGCATGGGCGTGCTGTGTGAGAGCGCAGGTGTGTGTTCGGTGCTTGGGAGAGAGAGTGTTGTAGACTGTTGCATGCTGGGTGTTGTTTGTGTGTTAAGCTTTTTTGAAGACCTGTGTGTAAAACAAGGAAGTGTGTTATGTATGAAAGTGTTGGAATGTGTTTGTGTGTGTGTGAGATGATGTTCCAGTTAATCCTGCACATTCCATTAATGTTGTGGTGTTACTCGAGGTTGTGAAGATCTTGATAGAAGTGTGTGCGAGTTTGAGCGCGTTCCATCTCGGTTGCCCAGACTGGATCGTATAAGTACATGTTTTGAATAAAAAAAAAGGGAAGCTTGAAGGGAAGCAATTGTCAGGGACCTTTTGAAAACCTGTGTTGAACCTACAGGCTCACTGAGTCTCGTGTTTGTGATTTAAAGTAATAACTAATGTTGCTAACAATCATGCTAGCATAATGTGGCTTTAGACTGCTGCTGCTAATATGAGAAATGACATCTGCTCATTCAGCGTGAGCCTCATCTTTGATGTCAGCCTATTGACTAATCATATGACTTCAACGCCTGCCCACTCGACCTCTGAGGTGCTTTGTGTGTGTGTGTGTGTGACTGTTTGTCTGTCGGTCTGTGCCCCCCTCATGTGTAAAACTAGTCACCCCGGTGTCATCTAATGGCCATAGGCCTCCCCACTCCCTGCTCCTCCACCCAAACACATACACCCAACCCCCCCCCACACACTCACCCCCCCCCCCCCCTCCAAACCCTGCTTACTGGCCATGCTCCTCCCAGCTCATCCAGCCTAAAACGTCCCCTTTCCCATGTTAGACCCCTCATCCTCATCCTCATCCTCATCCCCGCCCCCTGTGGAAGTGAGCCCCACTTATGGTCCACTGCTGTAATTGAGGAGCAGCAGTAGGATGAGGAGGTGGTCTGAGGGTCCATCCATCACTGAGGAGACAAATAACAAAAAGGAAGAGAGAGGGGGAGGGGTAGAATGGAGGGGGAGATGAGAGGGGAGGAGAGAAGGATGGCAGAGAGAGGAGAGGAGAGGAGAGGAGACCCTAAAGACACAAACGCACACACAAATACCCACACCTGTTGTAGAAAACCTGTACAAAAATATTTACACACACCTTTCACCTACCTGACAGCGATGATCTTGGGTGACTGTAATTACAACAGCTGTGTATATGTGTGTGCGTGTGTGTGTGGAGGGGTGGGTAATGTGCAGCCTCATTTCACACCATCCCATTCCACAGTATACACACACGCACGCATGATTGGTTCCCACTGATGCCCCTGGTTAACGATTCCTGATGCCTCCTGAACATTGGTCAACCCGGATCTGAAAATGGGGAAATAAACAACTGCTGTGTAGTGTGACTGATTGATAGATAGATAGATAGATAGATAGATAGATAGATAGATAGATAGATAGATAGATAGATAGAATGAATATGACACAGGAAAAGGGTGGGTGTAATTTGATTGGCTGTTAAGGTCAAATATCAGCAGCCTTCCACCAGAATCAGAGGGTATAAACCTTACATTTCATTTCCAGCGTCCCTTGATGCCCTTGATGGTGGCACTTGATTAGCCACTCTTGTCAGTTAGCATAAGCGATTCTTTATGCTGATGATTTAGCACTGTTGGCATCTAGCATAAGCTACTCTTTATGCTGAAGATTAGCCACCCTGGAAGCCAGTATTGCCAGCCTTGATGCTAAGCATTAGTCACTGTTTATGCCCATCATTACCCGCCTAAATGCCTAGCATTATCCAGTCTTTATCCCTAGTGTTGGCACACTGGCACCTGCTATATGGGCACCCGCTTAGGCCGGTATGGACCATCTGCAGCTCTCGGGGTGCTAATGGCACACAGACTGCTAATGCTTCCCACAGTGCACTGCATGGTGCTGGCGCTAATTAGCGCCGATGCGCTACCTTCTGTAAATTCAGAGTGGTTTCAATATAACATCACTCGTTTGGGAATATACACTGAGAGTATTAATAGAGTGAGTGAGTGATTTCGCTTGTAACTCACAATCACCTCTGCACTATTGGTGTAGGTTTGTTCTGTAGTTTCTGGAAGCAGTCAACTAATTAGATACGAAAAGTGACTTAAGTCCTACACAGGCAAATGGGTGTGAATCAGTGGCCATAGCCTAAGCCTTATATAGACATGCATGAGATGACTAGGCCTGTCACCGAGACCGTGACCAGGTCTTTTCACACTAAAGTAGCATGCAGAAAGACACGGTTGAGTATGGAGGACGATAACTTGCAGCTTCAGACTCGTTTTGATTGAGACACACATTCATACAAGATGCATAAGAAGCATGAAGAATAATGACAGATGCTGATTCTGGTTCACAGACTATTTTTGGTAACACGGTTCAGTATTTCACATAAGGTGACAGGAGATGGTCAGCGATTGTGACTTAACACACACACACACTCACACTTGGGTCTAGCACAGGATTGACCTTTCTGACATCACCAATGAATCATCACCTTCTTGTTCCACCAGGAGCGGAGAGTGTGTTCTCATTTTCGATGCGCGTCGCGCGGCGCGTATCTGTGTCTTACAAGACGCAAGTGCACAAATGTCCATGTGTTTTTTTTTTTTTTATATATATATTTATCGGTGGGCCTTAAAATAGCTCCTCTGTCACATGGGAAAGTGCAGTGGCTTTTCATCCAGTGTTTCTCCCGCTGGGTGATGGAGCATGAAGACACAGCAATATGTACTTACGTGTGTCTGTGTCTGTGTGTGTGTGTGTGTGTGTGTGCCTGTTCCAAGCTGGGTGACTAAGCTGCAGCCTGTCTTTAACAGTCATGGGAGGTTTGCAAGTACAGTATCAAAGAAGAATGCAGATTTGCTAGAGGTGTGTGTGTGTGTGTGTGTGTGTGATGGGAAGGCATCGGACAAGCGAGGAGGCACTGGGGTTGGGACTCTTACTCATAGATATTTCCGACAAATGCACACACATGAAAACACAACGCTGATGCAGGCCTGTTGCTATGACGTCTGCAAGACATACACACATACCAATCCAGGTGCTGATGCATGACGATGTAATGATTACCAAGGCTCAGCGCCCTTGGCTACAAACACACACAGACCCACAGGCAGCAAGTGGTAAAGAGAGAAACCTTAGTGTTCATACAGTCTCACACACACACACACACACACACACACCACTTTCAGCGGTGCTGTTAAACTTAGTTCCCTTTTCGGCTGCTGTGGTTATGAACTGGCTTTTGGCTTCCTGGAGCGCCAGACAGGTCCCCCCTCCGCTCCCATCTCTCTCTCTCTCTCACACACACACACACGCACACGCACACGCACACACACACACGTGCAGTGGGCACTCCTCCTACAGCCTCCAATTGATAGGGTTCAAAAGTCAAATATAAAAGTTGTGTGTGTGTGTGTTTGTTTGTGCTTGTGCATGCAGTGGGTAGCATCAAGCTCTTGATGTGACTGTGATCACTTCCTGATTATCTGGAAACTAACAAGATGCATCATCTTCCTGTTCAAACCAATAATAATGTACCCCACTGTCATCCATAAATCACTCACTCATTCTCTTTCACACACACACACACACACACACACACACACACACACACACCACCCTGTAAGGTGAGGTTGACCGTCACATCCATTGCTCTGCATCTGATAGCATCTCCTTACACACTCTGCTCTGCCACTTGAAGAATGTTGCGTGCGTGCGCGCGCAAAGTCATAAGCTGTCTGAGCCTGACTCGCTGGTCTGTGTCTGTCTCTGTGTGTGATTGAGTGTGAATGTCTGTCTTTTTGTGTCTGTTTGGGGGAGAGAAGGTGTGTATGTGTGTCTGTCTCTTTCTCTTTGTGTATGTGTGAGGGATAGGGAGATTGAGTGTGTATGAGTGTGTTTGTGTGTGATCAAGTATGTGTGTGTGTGTACGTGACGTGTGTGACAGAGTGTGTATGAGTGTGTGAGCAGATTCTGTCTCCACTCATTAGCCAAACCATCCGTCAGTCAACCTGTTTTTCGTTTTACACCAGAGAAGGGAGGGAGAGAGAGGGAGAGGGAGGAAAAGAAAAAGGGAGAGGGGGAGAGAGAGGGAGAGGGAGAAAAAGAAAAAGGGAGAGGGGGAGAGGCAGAGAGGGAGAGGGAGGAAAAGAGGGAGAGGGAGAGGGAGGAAAAGAGGGAGAGGGAGAGAGGGAGAGGGAGGAAAAGAGGGGAGAGGGAGAGAGGGAGAGGGAGGAAAAGAGGGAGAGGGAGAGAGGGAGAGGGAGGAAAAGAAAGAGAGGGAGAGGGAGGAAAAGAAAGAGAGGGAGAGGGAGGAAAAGAGGGAGCGAGAGACTGCAGTGTGCTGGGTCAGTCACGTTGCATGACTGAAAGGGAGGAGGGAGAGGGAGATAAAAAGCACAAGGGAGAGAGAGGGAGGGAGGGAGGGAGAAAGAGAGGAGGACAGAAAGAGAGGGAGAGAGGGTGAAGGAAGGAAAGCAGAGAGAAGATGAAGAGAGATGGAAGAAGAGAGATAGTGAGCAGCTGAGAGTGGGAAGTCAGACACGTTCTCTTCTCTTCTCCTTTTCATCCTCTTCAGAGAGGCCCTTGAACAAACCAGCTGACTACGCCTGTGAAGGGCATAGAGAGACAGACACACTGGTCAGCAGTGTCAGGCGAATCAATACAGCAGCACCCTCTCAGTGTCTACACACACACACACACACTTTATCTTTTTCTCTCTCAGGCACACACACACATGCTTGTTCTCTCTCTTTCTTTCTCTTTCTTTCTTTCTCTCTCTCTCTTTCTCTTTCTTTCTCTCTCTCTTTTCTTTCTCTCTCTCTCTTTCTCTCTCCGTCTCTCTCTCTTTCAGACACATTTTTTTCACCACGTTTCGACAACTTGAACAGAGAAAAGGCATTGACTGCCAATTCAACTGATATCATTCATGAGAGATGAACGTTAGCGGTGACATCTTCAGCAAGAAGGATTTGACAGGCATTTCATTGATTGACTTACACAGTGCTATTGATCAACAAGCAAGCCTTGTAGAATTGTTTATTTGGATCTATTGTTCTGTCGGGCTTCTTCAGTAGATGTGACTGGCTCTGGTGTTCTTCCCTGCGAATATAATTGTAGAACGCTATTGTCGGTTTGTCAGGTAGGTTGAGAGAGGCAATTGTTCATTCAGCAAGTGGAGTCCTCCAGTCTTCAAAGTGCTTGATTGACACGAGACACCAGCAAATCACACCCAGACGAGAGGAGGGAGTAAAAGAGTGCAGCAGCCAATGATGGCTTTTCACCAGGGGGGCTGCCATTACTGTCACATTAGACAAGCTAATGGCGGAGGCAACACTGCTCTTAGGGCGGGGGTAGTGGACACGCACCACACTGCCTTTGAGAAGATGGGGGCGTTGAGGAGAAGCTTGTGACCGATGTGTTCTTTGACCTCTGACCCCAAGTGTTGTGCATCCCTGCGTCTTTCTGTCGAGCTAAGCAGCCTTTTAGCCCAACTCGTCACACCGTGCCGCCCACATGCTAACCAGTGTCGCTATGAGCACAGTTAAATGGCCTGTTGGGCCAGCTCATCACATTAACTGTGGTTCACATGCTAACCAGTGTCGCTACAAACTGTTAGATAGCCTTTTAGCCCGGCTCCCCACGTTAGCTGCGGTTAACATGCAAACCGGTGTCGCTACAAACTGCTTACAGATGGCTCATGAATCATGAAGGAGCCCCATTCCGCCCGGCGACTGGCGACATCACACACGCTTTGATATGTTTGTGGGATCCATCCGGCACATTTAGCTCTGTGCCCTGCGCGCTGTAAAGATGCTAGGCTACATACTGATAACATCACCAATGTCTGCCAAACAAGAAAGATAGTGTCCCGTGATGGAGAGGCTAGCACTCAGGGTTAGTCACAGTGTTCATAAATAAACATCCTGCCCTTCTACATAGGGCTTTTACTTTGCTACGCTCAGTGTCATTGAAACGGTCTCTATTGCTGGTTCCTGTGGAAGCACTATCTCAATGGTTCCAGTTGACTCTATGAACTATGCCGTTTTTTTAGCTTAATTTACCTTAACGTAACAGCTTCGGAGTCATTGGAATGGTTATATGATTTTTTACTGGTTGAATGGTGGCCGCCTCACTTCCCCCTAGCGTCTGTGAGCAGAAAAGCCATTGAGCCGCTGGCCTCAGAATTAGAAAGTCTCGTGGCCTTGCGTTGTAACCTATTGCTTTATGGCACTCCACACATACCCGCCAAACACCGGCTGGAACAAGGTAGCGTTGGAGTTTCTTACATATTCGTCATAGCAGAGCCAATGAAAAGAAACAGAAAGTGAGTAAACTGCTGTCGGAGGAACAGGGAAAGAGGAAACCGCAGACTGACCGAGCGAAGAATGTCGTAAAATATATGCTCCAAAGCTGTAGGGGGAGCTTTGTAGAGAAAACGGCGCGCAAAAAACGGTGAAGGAATTGCAAAAACTGCTTAAGGTCCCTTTAAGCTTCTTCTCCTTCTGACTTTCACATTCTGTTATGAAGTACCAGACTTTTTACCACTTTGTGCTGTGAAGAACCCTCTAACATTCTAAAGAACCAATATGATTCTCTGTTCAAAGTGTGTGTGTGTGTTTGTGTGTGTGTTTTGTTTGCTGGCTGATTAAATGTGCCTGTGGTCAGTTTGTCCAAAGGGAGGTGGCAGATGGGATTTGCATGGAAACAGAAGAGCTTTGCATAAGAGAAAGGCAAACATCGATCATCTCCAACCAGGAAGAGATCACTCAATACTACAGGGATTCCTCTACAGACACAAACAGTGATCTTACTCTGTGTTCAGACCCCAGAGGATTCTGGGTACTAGCAAGCAATCTTTTTCTGGGTACTACCAAACAATCTTCTTTTAGTATGAGACCAAACAATCTTAATTTTGTGTGTATATGTAGGTTTGTGTGTGTCTGTTTATATGTAGGTGTGCATATATGTGTGTGTGTTAGTATGTGAAACTGGTTTTACATGCCACAAGCAGGTATAAATCCACTGTCCACAACTACATACCTGAGAAAAGCTTTGTGAGCCATCTGAACCTAGCCTAGAAATCTAGACGCGCCCTGGCGGCAGCAAATTACATTTGCTGCCAGGGCTAGTCTAGCAACTCTCCGTTGGCTTGTGAGCTCCAGAAATCGAAACTTAATCAGGCCAATGAAATCGTGTATAGAGTCGTTAGGTGGGCTTAACATAATGGTTGATGGCAGAGTTGCAACGGTTTGGCTTGAATTCCCTGCCACTTGAAAACAAATAAGATGGATGTTGCTGTTGGCGAACCGTGTGACACGAGTTAAGCTTTTATTAAGTTGGCAAACGTTTGAACTAGCCAACTAGCTCCGGCTGGTGGGAAACGATGGGACTCATAGCGCTGCTGCTGTCCTATTGCGTGCAGAGGGAATTTGAAAGACAACTGATTATCCCGCCCCTCGGACTAATCACTGCGAACGGTGAGTGCCCAGACCCTACATTTTAATGTGGGTCTGGCTCGTCAGGCTAATCTGAACCTTCAGCAGGTGCTGCAATTGAGCTGTGTGAGATGGGGGAAACTCATGGGGAAAAAACTGGCATCTCTGCCTGGTGCTGTTACCACATCAGGATTGAAACCTTATCAAGGCATTTTCAGTCAAAAGTCACTCTCACTCACTCACTCACTCACTCTCACACACACACACACACACACACACACACACACACACACACACACTCTCTCTCTCTCTCTCTCTCTCTCTCTCTCTCTCTCTCTCTCTTGCTCGTGCACAACTAATTTTGTGTGAGAGTGTAAACATGATTTTTGTGATCATGATTTTGTATGAGAGCATAATTGAGCATATGTGTTTGTGTGTGAATGAGGGTACGGATATGAGGGTATGGATAATATCTTCATGCCAAGAGCGGAGTCTGTACTGGAGCACTAACACAGAGGGTCTTTTCTTTCTTTCTTTTTTTTTTTTTGACCTCTCTCACTGTTTACTCCTTCCTTTATTGCTTCATCTTTGTTTTCGTGTGTGTGTGTGTCCATGTGTGTGTCCATGTGTGTGTCCTCTGCTCTTGTTGCTCTGTTGCTGCTGTCCTAACCTGAACCCTCTCAATCACTAGAGAGGGAGGGGGAGAGCGCGAGAGGGAGAGAAGTGGTGTAACTACATAGAGATTGACAGTGTGTACGACTATGTGTATCTTCGTGTGTGTGTGTAGCAGTCAGGGCAGAGGTAGGGCTCTGCTGGCCATGGCTGGAGAAGAGGGAGGGATTTAGTGATTAGTTCAGAAGGCCAGAGAGAGAGGGTGAGAGAGACCCAGGGGAGAGAGAGAGACCCAGGGGAGAGAGAGAGAACCAGGGGAGAGAGAGAACCAGGGGAGAGAGATGCACAAAAGCAAGAGAGTGAGGGGAGAGCAGTAGAGACCGAGAGAGTGAGAAAAAGAACAGCGTGTTCTGTTCATTCCAGGACATGAACAGTTTGTGCTGGTAGCAGTAGAGTAGACACACACACACACACACACACACACACACACACAGCAGAGAGTAGGGAACTCTGTTGTAGAGTGTCACAGGAAATCTCCTAATAAAATCCAGGGATGAAGAATGGTCATGATAAAAAAAAGTTTGTGTGTGTCTAGTAGCATGGCAAGGGTAATGTGTATACCATCTTGTTTGGTACTTCATTTAAGTGAAGGCAGTGGACTCTGCCATGGTCTTTGGTCACTGGCGCCTAATTAAACCATTAAAATACACACACGCATGCTCACAAACGCACACTCATACACACATACTCTCTCACACACACACACACATACTCTCTCACACACGCTTACACACACATCTTAATTAGATATAAGGTTGATACAAACAATCTGTACAAACAAAACAGCCAGCCATAAATGTTTGTGTGGGTGTGTGTGTTTGTGTGTGTGTGTGTGTGTGTTGGCAGAAGAAAAGGGCAGTGCATGCCATCAAGCAGCAACAACCTTGGAACAGCCAAGCCCCTATTATAAAAAACAGACGGAATAGTAAACATGTTCCCACCCTCTTACACACACACACACACCCCTCTGGCTCATCTCTTATTATCCTTGTAGGTGTCCTCCTCCCTGATAAAGTCTGTCACTGGTTTCAGAGTGCCCCTCCTCCCTTTCCCTCTCCTCTGCTTTCATCCATCCCTCCTTT
The DNA here is from genome assembly GCF_017589495.1 of Alosa alosa. Classification (NCBI taxonomy): domain Eukaryota; kingdom Metazoa; phylum Chordata; class Actinopteri; order Clupeiformes; family Clupeidae; genus Alosa; species Alosa alosa. The sequence goes on from NC_063200.1 coordinate 16,568,021, forward strand.
CAAGCTGTGGGGTGTCTGACCTAAATCTGGGAGGAGAGGAGAGCAAGCAGGGGATATGGAGGGAGAGGGAGGGAGAGAGGGAGGAAGAATGGGAGGGAGGGGTGATGGGTGTAGAGAAAGCGAGGGATAGAGAGAGAGAGGAGAGAGGGAGGAAGAATGGGAGGGAGGGGTGATGGGTGTAGAGAAAGCGAGGGATAGAGAAAGAGAGGGGAAGGATGGGTATAAAGAAAGCAAGGGATAGGGAGAAGGAGATGGAGGGTGATGGGTATAGAGGCTGGCAGCAAATTAGCAAGTCTGTTACTGGAGGTGAGACAGGCAGACATCTACCTTTGTGTGTGTGTGTGTGTGTGCCCATTTGTGTGCGTCTGCCCATTTGTGTGCGTCTGTGTGTCTATCTCTGTGTTTGAGTGTGCTTGTGTGTTTGTGTTTAAATGTGTGTGTGAATGTGTGGATGTGTGTTTGTAGGGGCATGAGGGGTAGGGTTAAATTGGTGCTGGGGTTCATTGTTGATGTTGATGCTGTTGTCAATAATTGAATCAGTCACACACACATGTGCCTACCATACACAAATGGCATACACACACACACACACACACACATCACTCTGATTTATCTCTCTCTCTCCCTCCCTCTCTGTCTCTCTCGGTCTCACACACACTGAGATGCAGATGCTGTCACAGCTGACAGAAAAGCTGTGACAAACACACACACACACTCCTCTCTTCCCCTCTCTCCTCTCTTCCTCTCCTCCTTCCTCCCCCTCCCTAAAACACACACCTCCTCTCTTCCCCCTCTCTTCCTCTCACCTCCTCCCTCCTCCCCTCTCCTCTCTCCCTCTCCTCCCCCTCCCCTCTCCTCCACCCTCCCCTCTCCTCACCTCCTCCCTCCTTCCTCCCCCTCCCTCTCCCCTCTCCCTCTCCTCCCCCCTCCTCCCTCCTCACCCTCCTCCCTCCCTCTCTCTCTCCTCCCTCCCCCTCTCTCCTCCCTCTCCTCTTCCTCCTCTCTCTCCTCTCCACCTCTCACCTCCTCTCTCCCTTCTCCTCCTCCCCACCTCCCTCTCTCCCTCTCCCTCCGTCCTCCCCACCTCCTCTCCTCTCTTCTACTCTCTTCCTCTCTATTTTCCACATCACATTTTTCTCCTGTTCCTTCTGATATCAAAGAGCTATAAATAGCAACCCTACCCATCCATGATATCAACCCCCATGCCCCCCCTCGGGCAGGAATGAATCTACATCAACAGCAGTGTTTAAAACTGTGTGTGTGTGGACTACAAACACATTAGGTTAAAGCTCAGTACTCAATCCAACACAAGCCACAGTTCTCCTTGAGTCCTACCTCTTATCACATATGGTGTGTGTTTTCATAATGAT
>NC_063200.1:16574390-16639390 GCF_017589495.1 Alosa alosa
CGGTCACAACGAGAAATCCGAGGATGAATGCAGTTGTGTGTGTGTGTGTCATGAGGAGACGTCAGAGCTGCTAGCCTACGTCAGTGATGTGGAGAGGGTTATTTTTTGAACATGTGTGTGTCTACGTCACTAACGTGAGGAGAGTTATTTTTTGGAGTGTGTGTGTGTGTGTATGTCAAGAGCTGAATGTACCAGCGAGGTAGTCCCGCCCCTGCTTCACTGAGTCACACACTCTCTCTCTCTCTCTCTCTCTCACTCACACACACACACACACACACACACTTACTCCTCTCCTCCATGCTGTCGTCCCTCTGGATTCATTTGCATGGCTGTGTGACTGTTTTGATTCAGCAGCTTCAGCTTGTGGTGTTGGCTCTGTCTCTGACAAGCAGCCGCCAAGATCCTTTTACATGCGCACACACACACACACACACACACACACACACACACACACACACACACACACACTTAGAAATGCACACACATACACTCACAATAATGTGCACACACACATACACACTAACACACGCCCACAAAGACATGCACAAGTACCTACTCTTGCACACAGGAATGCACATACACCCAAGTGTATATATACACATTCACTATATACTGTAATTAAGTGCAGACAAGCACATGTGCACACTTACACACACAAAATGCATACAGAAACACACATACACACACTCGCACCAACTGCAGTAATGCACAAAAGAGATTACAACAATATTCATTTTATTCTTTAGAACCCAGACTGCAAATGACTACGGTGTTGACCTGGCTCATGTCTGGCTCAGTTCTGGCTCAGTTCTGGCTGTGTTCTGGTCCAGCTCTGGCTGAGCTCTGTCCGAGCCGTAGTTTAGATGGGCTCAGTTCAGCTGTCTGTAGTCTCTGCCCCTGGTAGCCCTTGATGTAGCCTGATGTCTGATTTCTGTTCGCTCCTCCACAGCTACCCCAGTAGCGGCGGGGGATCCATGGGCATGCCCCCCCATGGCGCCCGCCCCCCCACAGACTTCACCCAGGCCGCCGCTGCCGCGGCTGTTGCTGCCGCCGCCGCCACAGCCACCGCCACCGCCACAGCAACGGTTGCCGCCATTCAAGAGAAACAGAACCAGGAAATGAGCTATGGCCCGGTAAGATTTGTTATCAAAAAGAAAAACGCACGCCTCCTGTTGATGGATGCGTTGCAACAGCGCATGGAGGAGAGGAGAATAAATAAAGTCAGTTAAAGGACATCAAACAGGTTCACGCTCAGTATATTTGTCCCAAGAAGATGAAAAATGTGTGTGTGTGTGGTGGGCAGATGTAGACAAAGATGTGCTACACAAAGAAAGGCAGGTTTCTGCCACTGCCCTGCTTGTGTAACAGTGAGAGAGACGCAGGGAACAAAGAGCTCCTCCTGCTCAGTGTTGCACTCTCTGCTGGACACTTAGGGAACTGCAGGCAGAGGCCACCCTCAGTGCTGAGCTCAATGAGCCCACACAGCATGGCAGCATTTCACTGCATACACATAGCCCTCCAACACACACACACACACACACACACACACACAGAAAAACACACACACAAATATACACACAGCCCTCCCAACACACAAATTTACACACACACAAAGACACACACGTACACATAGCCCTCCAACACACACACACATATACACATAGCCCTCCAACACACACACACACACACACAAATACACACGCGCAAATACACACAAACAATAAATGATATAGAGACACATGACTCAAAACGTACACAACAACTAATTGCATCCACATGCACATATGAACGCACTCATTAAAAACACCCCCCTCCACACACACACACACACACACACACACACACACACACACACACACACACACACACACACACACTCTCTCTCTCTCTGATTGGCCTGTGTGCTTTATGTGCGGGCTGTGTGCTGGCTGGGAGACGTGACTTCATAACCACAGTGGCGACGGCTAGTGTGTTGGGTTCCGCTGCTGCTAATGGCTCACTGGCCTGACCTAGTTGCCCTCCCCTCATCTCTGCCCCAGCTCTCTGCACACACACGCACAACACTCACAAACACGCACAACACTCACACACATGCACACACATGCACACACGCACACACGCACACACTGAGTGCATGCATATGCCTACGTGCGTGTTCCTACGGCTGTGTGTGTGTGTGTGTGTGTGTGTGTGTGTGTGTGTGTGTCAGCCCCAGTCTCCACATGTGTGTATTTGCAGCTGTTATTACAGCGCCCTCCCCATCAGACAGGGTGTGGAATTCACTATTATTCTTCAAAAATAGTTTCTTCCTTCTCTTGACATTGTGTGCAGCGTAGCGCAGCGCGCAGTGTGTGTGTGTGTGTGTTTTGGTAAATTATTTTGATCATTTTCTCCACAGATGGGTGGTGCTTCCTCCTACAACACCCAGTTCCTGTCCCACTCGGGCCCTCGGGGCCCCCCAGGGATGGGGCCGGGGGGGATGGGCCCGGGCGGGATGGTTGGAGCGCGCGGACCCCCCTCCATGGGCCCCATGTACGGCCCCCCACAGGGCCAGAGGATGGCGCAGCATCCTGGCTACGCCGGACAGCCGGGACCACCACGACACCAGCAGGGCCTCAAGCGCCCGTATAACTCTGATGTGTGTGTGTGTGTGTGTGTGTGTGTGTGTGAGAGTGAGAGTGAGTGTTAAGTTAGAACACTTAACGTTACAGGTCTTTGGAGCAAGCGGTGTCTGTGTGCCCTGCCGCACCAGAGCTGTGCTTTTGTCCTTCCATCATTGCTCTCTTACAGCGAAGCTACACCAGGCGTGTAACTGAAGCGTTCCGACGCTTAAAATCCATTTTAGATGAATAGTCCATTTTTTTCAAACGTACCCGCCGCTATCACATCTGGTGTAGCTACTTCCATTGATTATAGTGTAAGTTAATTGTTGCAGCAGACGCAACGCGAACGGAACGCTTCAGTTACGTGCCTGGTGTAGCTCAGCCCTTACTAATCCTCATGAACAAATCAGAATAATGTCTGTTTCGAATTTCAGAGTTTTTCTTTGCCTTTGTTTCTTTTCTTTGTTTTCGGTTACCTTGGTGCCTAGTGCTTTCTCTAGAGCATTCGTTTGTTTATTTTGGCAGTATATACAATTGAGTCAGTTTATCCAAAGCAACTTACAAATGAGGAATAACATTGAAGCTGGTGCCAGTGAAATTAGTTAAAGATGCTAGTTGCTGCACAGACCTCTAGAGTGTTCCAGTCTGAACTGAGAGGCTTACTGGTTAGTAATATTCTGTGTGACCTCTCTCTCTCTCTCTCTCTCTCTCTCTCTCTACCATCCCTCTCTCTCTCTGCAGGGTTTCCCTGGGCAGCAGTGTGGGCCTGGCATGGGTCCCGGAGGCGGGCCGTATCCGGGCCAGCCGATGCAGTACCACGGAGCGGGCCCCCAGCGCTCGGCGCCCTCCCCCTCCTACCCCTCCCACAGGATGGGCATGCAGCCGGGGGGCATGAGCCAGTACCCCACCGGACCCAGCAACCCCGGCCAGTACTACAAGGTGAGAGGAGACGGCCGATGTCTGATGCACAAAGGGTCACAAAGGCTAGTTAGCCATGTTAACCATAAGGGATGCCAACGGGGGCTAGTATTTAGGAGGATTATTTTGTTTGTTTGTGTGTGTGTGTCTGTGTCAGTGTACGTGTTGTGTTGTACTGGCAGTGTTAATGAGTTTGTGTTGTGTTTATGTATTTGTATGCATAAGTACGCAAAGGTTAGAGGGCTGGTGTCTGAGCTACAGTATGTTGAATAAAGTGTGTGTGTGTGTGTGTGTGTGTGTTTGTGTGTGTGTTTTGGGCTCTAATGGCTCAGCTCTCCCCACAGGCGGACCAGTTTAACGGGCAGGGTGCCACTCACAGCAGCCTGGCATCTGCAGTCGCTGGAGGAGGGGGACCGTACAACACTTTCACACAGGCTGCCGTCAACGGGGTTAGTGCTGCAGTACTTCGTGTGTGTGTGTGTGTGTGTGAGAGAGAGATCCACTGCTGTTGAGGATCTCACGTTGAATACCTGGTATACTTTGTGTGTGAGAGAGAGAACTTAAATCCACAGCTGTTCAGTATCTCACGTGTTATACTTGGTATACCGCGTGTGTGTGTGTGTGTGTGTGTGTGTGTGTGTGTGTGTGTGTGTGTGTTTTCTTGCAAATGCACATTTTTGGTATGTGTAGACATGTGTATTGGTACTTATGTGAGTGCTTACGTTCAGGCATGCATGCAGGTGTGTCTGTGTTTTCATAAGCATGTGTGTGTATGTGTGGGAGAGAGAGAGAACTTAAATCCACTGCTGTTCAGTATCTCACGTGTTATACTTGGTATACCGCGCGCGCGTGCGTGTGTGTTTTCTTGTACAGTAAATGCACATGTGTTTGTTATGTGTAGGCGTACATACATATTGATAATTATATGATTGTATACGTTCAGGCATGTATGCAGTGTGTCTGTTTCCATAAACACGTGCATGTTAGTGTGTGTCTGTGTGTGTATGGAGTGTTCATCTTTGCACAGTGTGTGTGTGTGTGTGTGTGTTGGTGTGTAATAACCTTACCTTACCTGTCTAACCTGTTCCTTATCTCTGCTCACCTCTAGCCTGGGCGGACGATGCCAGGCTACCCCAGCTCTCCGTTGCCTGGCAACCCCACTCCTCCCATGACGCCGGGCAGCTCGATGCCCCCCTACATGTCGCCGGGGCAGGACGTCAAGTCACCCTTCCTCCCCGACGTCAAGCCCAACATTGCCTCAATGCAGCCACCTACAGGTAAGCATGGGAACAGCCTCTGCAGGTTCCTCACCTCTGCATTCCTATACTGAACTCGCCACCTCGCACTCCACCACAACCTTGTAGTGACCTTGAAGTGGTCCTTTAATGAGCAGCAGCCCTGAGCCACTTCAGATGACTGAACGTTTTGACGCACAACGTCTTCCTCAGAGTCAAACCAAGTCGTTGACGCTGTGTGTCAAAACGTTAGTCGCTTGCACCACAATGAAAGTCTGAAAGAATGATTTGTGTGCTCTGGCCCTTCCCTGGGTTCAGTCGTCTGAAATGGCCCAGGGCCCGCTAGTGCTGATTCTGTGGTCCGTGAGCACTGAGATACCAGAGCACAAGTTGCTGGGCAATCGTGGCCTACTGGTTAGCGCTTCGGACTTGTAACCGGTGGGTTGCCGGTTCGAACCCCGACCAGTAGGAATGGCTGAAGTGCCCTTGAGCAAGGCACCTAACCCCTCACTGCTCCCCGAGCGCCGCTGTTGATGCAGGCAGCTCACTGCGCCGAGATTAGTGTGTGCTTCACCTCACCGTGTGTTCACTGTGTGCTGAGTGTGTTTCACTAATTCACGGATTGGGATAAATGCAGAGACCAAATTTCCCTCACGTGATCAAAAGGGTATATATACTTATACTATACAAGTGATACCCATTCCATGGCTTGACCTTGTAGTGACGTTGTGGTGGTCTAGTGGTTGGGGATCTGTGGGGCCCATAAGATAAAGGACAAATAATGTAATGTAATGATGTTTATGAAGGTGAGGGGGGGTGAATTGAGTTTTGTGCTACACACAGCTCTTTTGAGCTTTTCTTGAGCTTCCTTTGAGTAATATGGACGTGACGGACTAAAAGTTCAAATACTTCATTTAATATTCCTTAATTTCATTTCCTGTATTTTTCTAGAATGTTATTATTGAAGATTCCATGTTATGTCTGTTGTGTATATAGGTAACCCTAGCGATGACCTTCGCCTGACCTTCCCTGTGCGGGACGGTGTGGTGCTAGAGCCCTTCCGCCTGGAGCACAACCTAGCCGTTAGCAACCACGTCTTCCAGCTGCGAGACTCCGTCTACAAGACTCTTATTATGAGGTAACACACACACACACACTCACTTGCATGTTATCCACACACACAGACACACACACTCACTCAGATAGAGCAGATAACCATGAGGAATCTAGTATTCCCAGCTGGAGTTTGGCGCCCCCTGGCTGTGTGTTTGCGCGTCCTTGAGAAAAGCACTGAGACTGTAGGAGGTGGAGAGGTGAAGCAGCCTGAGCCTCTGCTGTTGGTCAGCATGAGGTGGACAGCATAGTGTCACTCGCTACTCCTGGAGCAGACAATCTGAGCATGTGTCCTAGAGTCAGCGAACACACACACACACACACACACACACACACACACACACACACACACACACACACACACACACACAAGAGAAAGACAGACAGACAGACGAGTGGACTACTCCAGGAGTATTAGATGTGTAGCATCTAGCCGGTGAAAGACCTGACCCTGAGCGCAAACAGTAGACTGTTTGGTGGAGTCTCTGGCCCTGTCTCCTGAAGTCATATGTTCGTGCTCAGTCAGGGATTCTGACGAGCACACATATTGTAATGCTTTTATTTGGATCTTAACACAGGGGAAGAAATTACAGATCGTAAAACAAGTTTGTGCACATGCCCACGACTCTCAAACACAAGAACGATAACTTTGCATTGAAACCCCAGGTTTGGGATATTTCAACAGCTTAGAGTTAAAACAGGTGTCTATGTACAAGTCGAAAGAACATCCTATACATATCAAAAGAACATCCTATACATATCAAAAGAACGTCCCATACATATCAAAAGAACATCCCATATATATTAACAGAACATCCTATACATATCAAAAGAACATCCTATACATATCAAAAGAACATCCCATACATATCAAAAGAACATCCTATCGTGATCACTTCCATACTTAAACTGCAACTTTTACTTCTCTGCGTTTTCGCCAGCTGTCATGATGGGTGCGGGTGCATTAGCGGGTGCGTTACACACACACACACACACACACACACACACACACACACACACACACACACACACACACACACACACACACACACACACACATTAAAAAAAGATGTGTTTGCACCCAACCACCACTCATTAAATTTCAAATTGATTTCATATTTGAGTGTTTTAAGTCTGAGTAATCATGTTTGCTCTTGTCTGTGTGTGTGTGTGTGTGTGTGTGCACGCGTGTTTGCGCAGGCCTGACCTGGAGTTGCAGTTTAAGTGCTACCACCATGAGGACCGGCAGATGAACACCAACTGGCCGGCGTCGGTGCAGGTGAGCGTGAACGCCACGCCTCTGACCATTGAGCGCGGGGACAACAAGACCTCCCATAAGCCCCTTTACCTGAAGCAGGTGTGCCAGCCGGGACGCAACACCATCCAGATCACCGTCACCGCCTGCTGCTGTGTAAGTCACCACTGTGTGTGTGTCTACTGTCTGTGTGTGTGTGTGTGTATGGGTGTGTGTGTAGTTGAAGGTGTTGCTGTATCTATCGGAACGTGTAACCTTCATAATGGGTGTGTGTACTGTGCAGTGTCAAATTCAATCCAGTTAAAATAAAACTTTCTTCTCTACCCCCCTCCACCCCCCCCCCCTCCCACCTGCTCTCTCTCCCTCTCTCCCTCCATCCCTGCCTCCCTCCCTCCCTCGCTCGCTGCGTGTGCGTGTGCAGTCTCATCTGTTTGTGCTGCAGCTGGTCCACAGGCCCTCTGTTCGCTCCGTGCTCCAGGGCCTCATGAAGAAAAGGCTGCTTCCTGCCGAGCACTGCGTCACCAAGAGTGAGTGGACACACACGCACACACACACACACACACATACACATATACACTCTGCCACCTACTGCAGTGTTGTGTTTTAATGCCTTTATTGTATTCATGATCAAATTGAGTTTTCATAGCGTCTCATATTCCTCCGCTTATGGTCTATACTCTCTCCCTCCTCCTCCCTCCCTCCCTCCCTCTCTCTCCCCTCCGTTCTCTCTCCCTCCCTCTCTCCTCTTTCTCTCTCTCTCTCCCCCTCTCTCTCTCTCCCGTCCACTTTCTCTCTCTCCTGTGCAGTCAAGCGTAACTTCAGCAGTGGCACCATCCCTGGGACGCCGGGCCTGAACGGGGAGGATGGCGTGGAACAGACGGGCATCAAAGTGTCGCTCAAGTGTCCAATCACCTTCCGCCGAATCCAGCTGCCCGCCCGTGGACACGACTGTAGACACATACAGGTTAGTGTGTGTGTGTGTGTGTGTGTGTCATACAAAACCAGCCTTTTAAAGGTTTAGTAGGAGAGGTTGTGTGAGTAATGGAGAACCAGACTGCAGACACATACAGGTTAGTTTGAATGTGCGTGTCCAACTGAGAGTCAGACTCCAGACAAATATCACTGAGTTAAGCCGCAAGCACAATATTCTCATCAGATCTGTTCAAGGCTGTGATTCTTTTGTGTGTGTGTGTGAGAGAGAGAGAGAGAGAGTGAGTCTTTGAGAATTGAGAAAACGACTGAACCGTGTAGGAGTGGGGGCACTGGTTAGATCTAGACGAGAGACATAAAGATGAGACACTGGCACACATTATTACACCAACTGTAAGATTTGGCTGACGTGGTGCTCAAAAGGAGTTCACCAGCTGATGAAACCTTGTGCCTCTCTGTCTGACTATATAGTTCTATAAATGGATTTCTTCAGATGCCATAGTCCAGAACACAGCAGAGTTTTGCAGTAATGCCTGTTTTGATTATTCTTTTTGAAAGCTTTGCTGTGAGATTTTTACATTATCTCTCTTTCTCTTCATATTTTTACATATTCTCTCTCTCTCTAGTGCTTTGACCTGGAGTCTTACCTACAGCTGAACTGTGAGCGAGGCACATGGCGCTGCCCTGTGTGCAAGTAAGATTCAACACACACACACACACACACACACACACAAACAGACACACACCCTTTTAGATATTTTTGTTATGTCATATCGTGTGGTTCGACTGTAAACAGTGTCTGCCAGATCATAAACTCTCCAGTTTTTCAACTTTGGCTGTGTTTAGCGAAAGCTTTGTTGTGTTACACAACCAGCAGTCAGTGGTTGAGGCTATCATTTAGCGGTCCCTCTCTATAACACGATGACTAAACAATACAGTACAAGTCCTTTTAGGAGAGTTGAACCTCTGGTTTGGCCCTGTTATGGCCCTCATATGGCCCTGATCTGGCATACACCACTTATCTGTTGTAACACACAGAATCAGCAAATGCCTCTGGATGGCCTCTCAGAGACAGTCTTGAGTGCTCAGTGCTCAGCCTTCTTTTGCATTGTCAGTGTAAATACAGTTCAATCTGTGTCTTAAAGGAGAGGGGAGAAAGGTGGTCGGAGTGTTTGTTTGTTTGTTTGTTTGTTTGTTTTGGTCTGACTTGACGCCTGTGTGTCTCTCTCTTGAAGTAAAACGGCTCTTCTAGAAGGACTGGAGGTTGACCAGTACATGCTGGGTATTCTCATCTACATCCAGAAGTGAGTATTCCAATTTTCTCTCTCTCCCTCGATTAGGTAGGTTAGAATCAAGGGATGCTCGTCCACACCCATTTCACACTGTTAGTCACACTTCCATACAATCCAGCCGTGGGTGGGACCAGTTTCCTACAACACCAGTGAACAAAAATGTGTATGTGTGTTTGTGTCTGTGCATGTGTGCGCGTGTGTGTTGGCCATGTCATTGTCTTTGTCTCTCTGTGAGAATCTAAAGTGGTTTCTTCCTCTCTACTCTGCTAAAGTTCTGACTATGAGGAAATCACCATTGACCCGGTGTGCGGCTGGAAGCCGGTGCCGGTGAAACCGGATCTGCACATTAAAGAGGATCCGGACGGGCCTGCTCTTAAGCGCTGCCGCACCCTTAGCCCCAGTCACATGATCCTGCCCAGCGTCATGGAGATGATTGCAGCGCTGGGCCCAGCCTCCTCGCCATACCAGTCGCTGCCACAGGGGGGCAGCAGCCACACACCAGAGTACCCCAGCCAAGGTTGGTCAGCAGACCCTCTTCAGTAGGGGCAATCAGGATGTGTCCCTAAAATTATTGTGGAATCAGATAAACAGTTTAGACAACTTGTTTGTCTCTAAAGTGGTATCAGTTAACTTAATTCTCAGCAATGTTGACTGTTTTATATACATAATTTTTTATTTCTTTGTTTGTAAAATTAATTTTCGCTCTTTTTTTCCTTTAATTTACCCTCTGTCCTCCCTCTGCCTTTCCCATTTTTATTCTCTAATTTCTCCCTTTCTCCCTCTCTCGTTCTCTTTCGCACTTCTACCACTCTCTCTCTCTCTCTCTCTCTCTCTCTCTCTCTCTCTCTCTCCTCTACTTCCTCTCGCGACCCTTCCCTCATAGGCGGGTCAGGCTACTCTAACCAGCAGCCTGGTTTCTCGGACTTTCCTAATGCCCCGGGGACCCCCACCATGGGTGAGTTCGGCTCAGGCCCCCCGTCCATCTCCTATCAGTCGGACCTCCCCAGTGGACTTCTCACGCCGGACAAGCCCGTGGGACACCCCATGTCTGGACAGGTGAGGCCCCACCAGCCCCATCCAGAGACCCACTCCGCACGCTACCCGGAGACCAGACACCAGCCTCTTTCGCACAGAGGGCCCGAGGTTTAGACACACACACACACACACACTAACACTCACTCAATCACTCTCACACTCACTCTCTCACTCACTCTCTCTCTCTCTCTCTCTCTCACTCACTCACTCACTCACTCACTCACTCACTCACTCACTCACTCACTCACTCACTCACTCACTCACTCACTCTCACTCACTCACTCACTCACACACACACACACACACAGCACAGCACAGCATCCTCTCTCCCACAGAGGGCCTGAGGTTTAGGCACCACACACACACACACACACACACACACACACACAGCACAGCAGCCAGCCTCTCTTTCACAGAAGGCCAAAGGTTTACCCCATGGAGACATTAGCTGCAAGAGGCATTCATTTTCAATTGACAATTGGTCGTTATGTCACCAGCTAGGCGGGGCCAAAATAGACGAGAAGTGCAAAGTGAAACTGTGACTGCCAAAGTCAAGGCCGCTTTGCTTGAAATTTAACTCGAAAAGATAATTCAAGATGGTGGAGCTCCAGCGAGTGGTTTAGAAATCAATAAAGTATATATCTATCTATCTATCTATCTATCTATCTATCTATTAGATCTTTCTGTATTCATTTTTCTTCTTCTTTTTTTCTGGATGCATTTTCCGGAAGTTATTAGTAAATGGCTGTAGCTTTGTTTGCTTTAGTTGTATTCAAACCTTTTTACATCGAAAACCAACTTACCCAAAACCTTTATCTGCATTCAGTCTCTTGACCCAGCTGGCATGAATGATTGATGTCAGAAGAGTGTCCTGCTGTGCCTCATACAAAGGCAGATAAGACATTTAATGAGTGTGTTCAATATCCTAGGTGTGTAATGTGTATGTTTTCTGATAAGGGTTAAGAAAATCAGTCATTAATCCAGAGTTTGGTGCAGACATCATCTCTCTCTCTCACACACACACACACACAGGCACACACACACACACGCACCTGCACACAGGCACATACACACAGGCACACACACACACACATACTGCACAAATTCCTCACTCACTTAACTTTCACTGTAGTTTCCACACATGCTTTACTGAGATCCTTTTTGTCAACTCTCACATGAAGTAGTGGTGCAGTAACAGACATCAACTCTAGCAGCAGTGAGTTGAAGTGTCAGACTGGGTTATTGCACACACAGAGAAAAGAGGGGCATGTGTCCTCTAATCTAACTGTAGGGTAGACGGCAGATTAGCTAATTTCCCAAAAAGTCGCCGTGTTCCTTTAAGTTTGGCGCTGACCAATAGGGCTGCTCTGAGAGCAGCTTTGCCACGCTGAGATGCCCGTAGTAGAGTGCACCGAGGCGTGAGGCGCAACCCCAACACGGTTGATCTTGCCACACTATTTGTGTGCCAGCAGAGATTAGGGTTGACCTTTATACCTGACGGCCGTCTCTGAGTGACTCAGCAGTGCCCCTGGTCGCCCTGGTTACGTACAGGTGTCTGGAGGAACAGGTTATGTCAATTAAATTTTCCTTTTTTTTCTCTCTTTTTCTTCTCTAAACCAGTTAATGGTGTGCTCGCCTGTGTCATGTCAAATTCTTCTGTGCTATCCAACAGCACACACACACACACACACTCCTTTTATCTCTCACTTTGAGGAACAAATTGACACAGACACACAACGATTTGCATATTGCCACTATCACATGAACATTGGAGAGTGTAATTTGTCTGTCGTGCCCGCATGGTGTTTGTGTGTGTGTGTGTGTGTGAGTGAGAATGTGAATGGAGGGCTTTTCAAAGGCTCTGTAGGCGACAGCAGCTTAAGATCCAGGGCCCCGTCACTTGCACCTGTCTCTCACACTCTAGCAGGGTTCAATAGGTTTTATAGATTCCTCTGTCTAAACTCCACACACACACACATACATACTTATTTACACATAAGAGGACATTGATAAATGCAGTCAGAAGCACTTAAACACATTATAAATGACATATATTCACACACACACACACACACACACACAGAGAGAGAAAGACAGAGAAAGGGAGAGCGAGAAAAGCGCATTTGGACACACATACAGTAACCTACTACAGTAACCTATGTCTACTCTGCATACAATATCTCATAAACATACATACTCTGTAAAGAGACTATGTTAAGGGATGTTGGGCTAAAATGACTGATAGTGAGTGTTCCCCTTTTGCCCTTTTTGTTATTGTAGATGGCCCATGGAGGCCGCATGGACTCTGGCCACGGTAACCTGCAGCAGCAGCAGCAGCAGCAACAACAGCAACAGCAGGCCATGCACGGCAACGGCAACCTCAGCGGCCCCGGAGGACAGATGCACTCACGCGGCCCTTCCCAGAATTCCCGGATGCACCCGGACAACGCGTTTGGACTGGGCGGCCCAGGCGATGTTCCAGAGCCAGCGCTTGATGTAAGTCCTGTGTAACTCTGCCAGTGTCTGGGCTGTGTTGGGTGAGGGATGGCACAACAACCTGACAGCCCATATGCTAACTTGTACTGGCTTGTATCTACTAGCATAGCATTTCAGACATGTGCAGCATTTCAAGTTTTGTGGAAAAGAACTCTCGATCCAGGCTTACTTGCCGACTTCTCAAGAAAAAGAGCCTTATGAGGAATTTTTTTTTCCAGCACAAACTGTGCTGCAACAATTTGTCTCAGGCTGAAGAGGAGAGAAAGAGTCTACTGTTGTAACAGTAACAAGTTAGATACACTGTCCTTCTTTGGCAACAGTAACACACATGGTCAACATTCATGGTGTGAAATGAATTCCTGGTTTAAATACTAAAACCGGTGGTTAACTCTCATGGAAAGCTCTGCATAGCCCTGAGATGTCTGAGAAAATGTCAGCCATTTCTCCAGCTTTGATTCTTATACATATATATATTTTATTCTTATACATGTATGCACACACACACACACACACACACACACACACACACACACACACACACCATGTCTGTTCATGTTGACTCCTGTGTATGCATACTCTAGCACATTCATAAATATAATAGTCTGTAAAGATATAGGTTGAAGTTATAATTCATAATGTCTACCCACGTTGATCAAGTTGATTTCACTAAGTAAGACATAGCGTTGTCAAGGTAGCAATTTCACTGGATCTAAACAAATCAATTTAACCATAGTAGTGACCGTAGCGGTAGCTTTATTAATCTATTGAAATAATTTTACGTTTGCAAGATGTTAGTATATTTTTTTACACTGTAGGAATCACATACTACAACATATATCGAAACCAACACTATAAACTCTGTGACTATCAAGTTTATTTTAGCATGGGTTTCCTCTGTAAAACAGACCTGCAACTTACGGTAGCAGCATGCGTTTAAAATCCTTAAATTCACAGACGTGTCTTGGCTTTATGTTTGAGGCAAAAACGTCACTCTTAACAGCCATCAGCATTTGATAAGATGTGAAATATCCACTGGGATTTTGTTTCTTACTATTACACCTGACTGGGAATCCGTGTTATGTGGCTAAGCGGCTGCCTAGCAGGTAAAACACGTTTAAACGGCTATAGCCTACATTTAAAAACAATTTATGAGGTAGAAACGATCCCACATGTCTAAATGCAATGCTGTCGATGCCACTTCGAAAGTTTGTTTAGATCCAGTGACACTGCAGTCATGGAAACGGAACGTCACACTTCGGTACTCTATTACAATCAGGTTTAGTGAATGGTCAGAACAAACGTGGTCTGATTTTTACTTTCTGAAGCCTGAATTGTTCCACCTCATGTTGACCCCTGTACCCCACCTCTCCTGACCCCTGCAGTTGCTGCCAGAGCTGACCAACCCAGATGAACTGCTGTCCTATCTGGGCCCGCCCGACCTCCCCAACAACAGCAACGACGACCTGCTCTCCCTCTTTGAGAGCAACTGATGATGTGCCCAGTTCTCCAGGCCTCCACCTCCACTGTCTTCTGCTCCTGCAGCAAGGCCAACCACATCCAGTCAAGACCTCCTCAGCTATGGCACGGTTTCGTGCAGCACAGCAACACCTTCCTCAAACTTACTCCGTACTCCGCGTCCTGTGCCACACAACCCCAGATGGAATATGACATACAAATAAGTGAAAAAATATATATATATATATATATTTCTGCAACATTGTATAGAAAGATGGGCGTCTCCACTCATTGCCTCAAAGGGACCTGCCGGCTCTGAAACAGACCCGAGCCAGGACTGGACCAGAGGCTCTCTAGCGCCCTCTACTGTCCAGGGCAGGATGAGGGACCCTGCCTGGTACCGGGACATGCTGACCTGAAGGACTGCAGCAGTCGTCTCAGCCTGTGGCACGCATCTAAAACTTTTGTGGACCCCCCCCCTTTTTTTTCTTCTTTTTTTTTCTTTTGAACGCCCTAACACAGAAGTCTCACCCTCCACCCGAATCCCTTTTGTTGGAATCCAGCTGATCTGAATACAGACTCCTGTTTAGTGTTTAATATGTAATGCCGGGGACACCTGTACCAAGGCAAGAACAGGACACCACCTTTCTTAAATTACACGACGGAGTGTTGCATTTTTAATAAGGCTATTTTGGAAAATGTATCCATGAGTACTTATTCGGCAAGTTTTAAATACGGAGTCCCTCGTTGAAGCCCGGGGGAGCCAGGACTGGTCAGTGTTTGTACTCATTGTCTTTGTGGACTTAGGAAAGCCTGCAGATCTCTCCCTCCATCAATAATTTATGAATGAAGAGCTAAAACGTGGTTTTAAATGTTGACTGAATGTGCACAGTTTTGCTGCGGAAGGAACGCCCCTTGGTCCATGGAGTTGACTGTCTCCTCCTCCACCATGAATAAGCAGTTGGATATTTTTGTTCTTTTTTTATTTTTTTTATTTTACATTGTACTCTCTAAATCCCTGAAGTACCCCTCTCTGATCACAAAGCCATAATTATGTGTTTTGCTACAAATGTGGATTTGGGTTCCTCATACAACCTTAAAATAGTTTCATGTTTTTTGTTATTGTTGTTCTGGGTTATCAGAGGAGTATGTGTCAAAATTCCCATGTGAGAAGTCCAGGACAAGGGCCTGCCCTAAGTGCAGAATGATTACTGATGGGAACGTTCTGATATGATTAGAATGATGGGAAGGTTCTGAGATTATTAGAATGATGAAAAGGTTCTGAGATGATTAGAATGATGGGAAGGTTTTGAAAGAGTAGCTGGGCTTGGCGCTAGTCCAGCCGAAACTGGACCGGGTGCAGATCTGGGCACCGTCTGGTCTGGAGTGAGCTGTGATCGTGTTCAGCCTCTAAGACCCTTAAAGTCTAAGGCGCTGGACTGGTCAGATGTCTGGGGGAGACAGTTGTTATGACATCTGTCACACGTGCACAGCACCATCTTTTCATAGCCTGGGGAACAGAAGCAGAGTGTTGCTCAAATGGTAGCTGGGGGGAAGGGGCAAGAATGCCAAAATCTCTCAGTGGTCTCTGAGTACTGTAAGATGGTGGGCAGGGGGAAGAGGTTGTGATTCTGTTATGAGAAGTGTGCGTACACACACACACACACACACACACACACACGCACGCACGCACACACTCACACTCACTCACGTTTGACCATCTCCACTCCCTGCTAAGGCTTGTCTGTCTCTTTTTTTCTTCTTATTTTTTTCCTTTTTCCACCAGTCTTTGTATTCCTGTTCTCTGTTGTGTTAGCTCCTCTGCTTTTCTTCAGGTGTTTTGTTTTGAAGCCCTCAGTCTATATTAATTGAATCAAGCTGAACCTAGACACAATTTATATACAGTGAAATTGAAATGATTTCCATGAGACCAAGTGACCGCCGACTTTTAAAGATGTACAAGTGCAAGAATGAAGCCTGAGTTATTCTTAGACCAAGAGCATCTGACTGAGGAAAGGAAATTATTGTCTCTTGCGAGTGTACAAGGTTGCAGTATAAGTCACTACAACCTGAATGGTAACGACCCCATAAACAGCAATGATCCAAATTTTGTACACCATCATACCACAAAGAATAGAAAGCAAACACCCACACACACATACACAAACAAATCAGGATGTGTTAGCTTGCAAGAATGGGTAGGCTATATCCTGGAGTTAAGTCCAGATTGTTTTTATTATTCACCTACACTGAAAACGAACGGAAAGAAGGACGTTTTTGACCAACATGTACAGATATAAAATTAGGCGATTGTTACAGCTGTGAACTTTTTTGAAGTATGTACCCTCCATCCCATTTCCATGTGGACAGCTTAGTGACAATAAAACTCTCCGACACTCTCCTATGTTTCCCTGCTTTCTGCTTGTGCTCTGGAGTCCAAAAGAGAACCAGCAAACTGGAGAAGGGGAGTGATGTCTACAATTATTTCCTATCTTGTCTGAGTTTATTATTTAAAAAATGTCTTCTGGGCACTGTCAGCTGTGTGCAGTTTGTATTATAAACTGTCTAGGACATCAAAAGTTTTTTTTTTTTTCTTTGGATGTGCAATGTTTTTTGTGTTGGTTTTTAAGACATTGTGTATCATACAGTTTGAACATTAAGTATGTAATTAATCGTTATTATTATTATAATTCTAAAGATATTTGGTGGAACTGTATGCCTCTCTCTTGTGTGAGTACTAGCAATGTTTATGAATTTGTCATGGAAAAAATCTTCACCGAAGTCTGTGACTATGACGCCTCTCCTCTGCTCTGAGGTCAGGGCGCTGAATTTAACTTGAGACCAGCAGCAAGTCACACACTGTTAATTAATCACAATGTTTGAAGAAATGTTTGTTATGTGTTGGTGAAATCTATACGTTCTGACAATTGAATTAAACCTGTAAAGTTGAACTCGATTTGTTTTTCTAAAGATGTGAAATATTTCCATTATGTTTTATAAGTAAAGACTTAAGCCCCAAAGTGTTGCATTCAAGTTATTTTGCCGCCTAGGAAGTAGTAATGCAAGAATTTCTTTGTTCCAGGTAGAGGTCTTTTCCAAAGATCCACATCATTTTCATATGAACCTCCCGCATCCCTCTCTTTCATAAGTATCAGAAAGGAGTGGCTATATGTACAAGTGTACACTTTGAGGATCGGGTCTCACTCGAAAGTACTTCATTACTTCACAAGCCTTACTAATTAATTGCCTTGGCACATGGTCGTCTCATGCTAACTTCAGCTAGCCACAGCAGCTCATTGCAAATACGCCTGGAGGACTTAAGAAAAACGAGAGAAACGGAAAACTACGTATAGGGTATGATTGTCGTCACTGTAGTTTTATGAATAGAGGAACACGTATGAATATTACAGACGTGGTGGATGTTATAATGTCCAGTTTGTATATTTCACCATATCTTCAGTAATGGCGACTTTGTTTCAGAGGAGACGCCCTCATAGTGTGAAAAGCGCTATCGACCGACGACTGGCGCGAATGTCGGTACACACCCACAGCGGTTTCTCCCAGATCATTGGCTACAATTTTGTGTGGTCATTTTTGTCCAGTACAATGGGTGAATCCTAACGTCAATCATATGCTCTACGGCTGAACTTTGCTGATCTAAAGGGTTTGCTTGAAATTGGAAACATGCTGTAATGTATGCAACAATACGATATCCAATTGGTCGACGTGCAGGTCATTCAGCTCTGTCGGTGTTTTCATTGGTTCCTCGCCGCTTACTGACGCCCTGGCCGCTTCTATATATTTAGTTTTCACACAGCGGTGTAGTCTCGAGCGGCTGCGGCACATTTTGGAGTCGACTTCGGCAAGTAATATAAAATTAGTAACCAGCAACCATGTCGAACCCCAGAGTTTTTTTTGACATCACTGAGAATGGCGCACCCATGGGCAGGATTGTTATGGAGGTAAGTTGAACTAAAGGTAAACGTGCATGTGAAGGTTTGACAGCAGAGTCTGCCATTGTCGTTTGTTTCCTTAAGGAAATGCCGGCGGCTCAACGTTCGTTTAAACCTTTTCACGTATTGATTGGTGTGCTTCACAATTAAACCGGTAGTGAAATTGCACGGTAAATTCATATGAAGGCGATTAGAAAAGTCTCAAGCCCAAATGTGTGCCTCAACGTGGAAGTTATCAATAAAGATTGATAACGTTAACGTTATCTCGCTATAGAAGCCTGTTTATCAGTAAAAATGTTTGATTTGTTTAATTAGTTTGATCGGTTTCTGTCATTTGTTAACGGAAACTGCTGATATTCATTCTTGTTCCGTAATGATGGGCCGGCTACCAATGGAGCTGGAGTTCAATGAACAGCGATCTCGTGCGTGTGTGTCTGTAGCTGCTATGTACGCGGGCGCTTGCTTCGATCAGTAGCAGCTAACGTTAGCAAGCCATCCCACGATTTCGTCGCAGATGGGAAGATATTAATTTTATGCCGACTAAGTTTAGGTGGTGACGGTCATGGATAAGATTCCATATGATTTAATACATGTATTTTATAAATGTAGAAACATTAGTTTAATCATGCCATTGCGAAAGAATTGTTTTCAGGGAGCAAGGTACTCGAGCACACATTTTTAATGCCGTCGCCATTTTCACCCGAGATTTTTTTTTTTTTTTTTTTTTTTTTTTTTTTTTTTTTTTCATAGCGCAAGATGCCATTTTGGAAAGGAAGGGAGGGGTATGAAGTTAAGCTGTTCAACAAACTCGAGTGAATCTTTAATAGTTGCTTGGTGAACATATGAATTAAAACTGCGTTTCGAGCTTTACTGCCCATTTGTTGTAGAAATGACCATGGATTGTTGGCACAAAGCCAGCATCTTGGTTCGGTTCCACACACAGGGTGGGTCTGAACTCTGCAACGCAACGCACCGGTATGCAGTGGATACAGGTGAACTAGCTTTATCTGGGTGTTTTAATTGGCGAAGTGAAATGATGGACAGTCATCTCCATCAATAGCCGACCACGAGGGAAGCACGCGAGGAAGACCCTGCATGTGCTCCACCCTACTGTACAAAATGTGCAGACATGTTGATCTTTAATTGTGTTGCTTGTGCCGGTAAAAGCGATTATGTGTCCATATTTCAGGTCACAACTAGATTGTACTCAAACCAGTTGGTAGCAGTAATCATCTTAACTACCGGCCCTTTTGTATTACTCGCACTGTGTGCGCGCATAGCGCCTTTTGTCGTTCCTTTCCATGGTCGGTTCGCAGTAGCAGATCAAAGTGGCGGGGAGATCACCATGAAAGTTCTAGAAGCCCGATTTATGCAAGACTCGACTATTTTGCTTAACAAGTTTTGATGTTCAAACCGATCAGGATCAGTACTATTAACCAGGAATTGGCACAAAAATACGTTCAGATTCGACCAGTATCTTTCATTTTTGACTGCGTATGTGATGTGCAGGAGGAGCGAACGTTGGCTTCCTGATGGGGAAGCCTGTTAACAGGAAATGTGTAAAAATAAAAGCGAGGGAGTGGCGTTAGAAGGGCGTGGATGACCTTAAAAGGAGAGGGAGTTAAGTCATTTAGAGACAAATGACCGCGTCGCAGGAAGTGCATCATAACAAAGGGACGCTAGACCCTACAGCTGTACTTAGTGATACTGCAGACTCGTAAAAGTAGTTAGAAAATAAGGCAGAAAAACGACAGGTTTCTTCATGCTGCTTCCTTATGTTGGAATGTGCAAAAATGTACAAACAATCAAGAGGATGCCTTCTTGTATGTGATTTCTGCAACAGTGATACTGCAAACGTGTTGATAGCCTATTGTTGATTTTATATGCTGTAGCCTAGTGTAAAGCATGTCACACAGTAGCCTAGCCTACAGAAAACACTTAATTGTTGATTAAATGATAACTTGTATGCCTACAATGGTTTATTAAACATCATAGTCATTTATTTAGTCATCATGTTCATGTTGATGAATAGGAAGGACACCAAAACGATAGCCATAAACCAAAATCTCGCGCAGTATCTGCCGTGAGTCCCTATGCGTGAATCATGAGCTCCTTCCAGCTGACTGGCAGATCTCTTGGACAGTCAGTCGCGATTGATTATTTAATAAATAAATGTGAATTATGAATAATAATAAAAAGCTTTTACCTAATGTGACTATTTTTTCCATGAACTGTAAAAGAAAACACGTTTTTTCCAGCTGCATTCTCCATAAAGAGTAAAGTAAATTATGTACTTATTTCCGGAATTGACGTCACTTCCTGGACTCGTCTGAGGCTGGTCTAATGGGTCTGAGGTCTCTCAATGACTTAACCCCTACTGCTTAAAAGACTGGGAACCCGTGTTTCCGCTAAGCATGTAAATATTTCTTTACATCAGCGGTCCTCAATATGAAAAACCTATTTATGTGCGATTTCTTACACTTTTTGATGTGTGTGACCTACACACCTAGAAGAGTTTGGATAAAATTTGAACACTGCAATTTAATATTCCTCCTTTCTCTTTCCTTCCATCTAAAAAGCTGAGGGCTGATGTTGTCCCCAAGACTGCCGGTAAGATGCTCATTTTAATATTGGGTTTGTGCACTGTGTAATGTATCCTTGTTGCCCCAGTGACATCATGTGTCCTTTTGGTGCTGCTGCAGAGTTTAAAGTTGGAGCTTTCTCTAATGACTTTGTTTTGTATTGGCTTAAATGTATCCCAAACACAGAAAACCATGCCCCC
Source organism: Alosa alosa (assembly GCF_017589495.1). Taxonomy (NCBI): domain Eukaryota; kingdom Metazoa; phylum Chordata; class Actinopteri; order Clupeiformes; family Clupeidae; genus Alosa; species Alosa alosa. Next base: position 16,595,458 of record NC_063200.1, read on the forward strand.
ACCTAAAGAAATGACAGTGTGGGGGTGCCGTCAGTACCGCTTTGCAGTACTGAGTTCCATTTTGTTGACTTCCGACAGAGAATTTCAGAGCCCTCTGTACTGGTGAGAAGGGCTTCGGCTACAAGGGTTCCGGCTTCCACCGCATCATCCCCGGATTCATGTGCCAGGTATGTGGAACGAGTGGGTTTTCAGGCATGCGTGTTGCGAAAGCTGGAAAATTCATGTTTTGCCTCCTGACGCTTTTAAGCTATGCCCAGCTGCAGGTAATTTGTCCCCTGATTGTTACTTAATATGAAAAAGATTGTTTTAGTTCTTATTACTGTTGTAATTTGTGTTTTCAGGGTGGTGACTTCACTAACCACAACGGAACTGGTGGCAAGTCCATCTATGGCAACAAGTTTGCCGATGAGAACTTCACCCTGAAGCACGGAGGCTTTGGCACTCTGTCCATGGCCAACGCCGGCCCCAACACCAACGGTTCCCAGTTTTTCATCTGCACCGCCGACACCAACTGGTAAATGCTTAATACCACTGCTTGGGACCTCTCCACCCTGGTCTGCTGGCACTACATTCTACAGGGGGCAGTTAGGTGTGAATACTGCCCCCTATAGGGCAACTGGTTGAATAACGTGCCAGCGGAGAGCACGTACTGTAGAGTTGTATGCTGAAACTGGCAGTGTGTGGTGAATGAATGTAAATGGCCATGCACCCTAAGTGAGATCCAGAAGCAGTTCTAAAAATGTCCTCTAGAGGGCAGTGAGAACACCCCTACCCACCCACATTGGCTCTGCAGTCTTGCCACAGAGCCATCCAAACAGGCTTGTGCAAAATTCCAGAATTGAATTGAAACTGGCTCTTAAATTCCTATTAAATTCTTGAATTTCACTTGCATTTCAATTGAGGTAGGAAGCAGAATTCCAATTCAAATTGTGCACAACCCTGCATCCAAAGAGCAGTCACATTTGTGCTGTAATCATAATCCCATGCAAGTCATTATGGCTGCCCTCTGACTCGGCCTTATTCACTGCTAATGTGGTTACCGTTACCCATCGCCAGTAAGATTGCGTGTGTGTTAAGACTGGAAATTGAGTGGCTTCCCTCAAAACAATGGGGAGGAAAGTTGGTGGCAGTTTCCAAAAAAGGACGGTGACTTGGTGTTTAAGGGCCTTCAATGTGCATCTCTCACTACAGCTCTTGTGGCCATTGTGACGCCCTGTGCCTGCGTTCCCATCCAGACTTCCCATTCCAGACTGGTTTAAATGTGTAATTGTGTTGTGTCTAGCCTGGTCTCGTGTGTAAATATTTTCTGTTTTTTTTTTTTTTTTTTTTTTTTTTTTTTTTTTCTGCCATAGGCTTGATGGCAAGCATGTCGTGTTTGGCAAGGTTGTCGAGGGCGACGCCGTTGTGAAGAAGATGGAGACCAAGGGATCCAGCAGTGGCAAGACCTCCGCCAAGATCGCCATCGCTGACTGCGGCCAGCTTTGAGTGGCGTCCATCTTCGCTTCCATCCTTCACCCCTCTGACTGCCCCGGCCTCTTCCCTCACCCAAACCTCCGGTTTATCGGCATTCCTGTTCATGTACATTTTGTTTTCTTTTTTTGTTTTTAAAGAGTTTACCACCCTTCTCCTTAAATTGAAAATACTCGTTCCATGTTTGGTTTGTGCCTGACCTTGTGTTGTGCATTAGCAATGTCTTTTCAGGACCACAAAAAAAAAAATCAGGATTAAAGTAGGAACAAGCTTCCTTGAAAGTCAAATGTTTTCTTGTTTGTTTTTTGTTTTGCAAAAAAAAGCATTTAGATGTCAGTAGAGAGAACTTTGTTTCTTTGTAAACGGTTAGAAAAATTGGAATGCGATGGTGTCTTAAGCTCATGATTGGAACCTTAGATGTTCAAGGTAACATTTATTCCAATTCTGTTTCTGTCATAGATGACCTCGATGTCTGCCTTGTCATATCAGGGGGTCTGCAGTAGTACACTATTTGCAATTATCTAAACATCATTAAAAGACCTTGACTTAATTTCCCCATGTTTATGTTTTTATCACTTAGGCAACAGGTTAGTCTCTTTCCACTGCATGTTTGTAGCTTTCCCAGCTAGCGTCTGACTTTGGGAAAGTATCTGGTCAGGATCAGGAGCCACTCTGGGCCGGGCATTTGCTGTAGTCTGGGTGAAGCCTCAAGTCCGCCACACAGAATGTTCATAAATGGCACTGGAGTGCAGCTTTGGCTCTTTGTCTAGTTTAGCAATCCTGGTGTGACGTCAGTGGCCGAAAATGAACTCCCTGAAGAATGAGGAGAAAAGGAGGGGCTCTGCTAGTAGCCAGAGGGCTTCATGGGGTTAAAGGTTTTATTGACATTGATTGTTCCATGCTTATGAACACCGATCAATACTGGCATGGTAATATTAACCATTTCTGAATTGCACATCACAGTGATGGCTGAAAGGAAGCATGTATCCCCCCCCCGGATAATTACTTTTATTCGTTAATGTAAGCGACATCTTTTGTTATATGATTTCACTGAAGATTTGTTAATGGGAAGAGAAATATGACCATTGTGTATGAGGAAATTGTCCTTTAACAAGATGGAACTGTTAACGTGCCGCAAGGCCGCTGCTGGGGCCTATTTCTCACACAATGGCGTTTCTTTTTTAGGGAGGTCCGATTGATATAGAAGCACAAATCATCCGTGCTATTCACCGTGTGAGAGGGTGATAAGACCACAACATGATATCCTGTCTTATTCAAGCGAGTTGTTTGCGAGAACGCTATAGTTTTTCAGCGGAATCCTTAATATCCAATACCCTCAATTAGAATAGAATCATTTTTATTTCGAAAGTGGTGGAAAGTTTTCTTTGCTCACCAGACATACAAGACAGATGGACCTACAGACATCTCAGACACATTGAATATGTTAAAACAAGTTTAAAGTTTAAAAATGATAAAGTAATAAATACGTTTAAATACACAACATAGCTGCTCAGTCAGGTGTGTGTGTTGTCACTTAGGCTAGTTTGTTTAGGAATGCTCATGGTATTGGGAGGGATAAGAATTTTTTTTAGTAGGCCTACACTTTTTGCCTCTCTCCAAATGATGTGCATGTGCATCGTTTTTTGTGACTGGGAGGTTTTTTTTTTGTACAGTGTTGGAGACGCTGATATCAGCAAAGCAGCAGTGTGTTGATCGGTGCGTAAAGTTCGACTTGCGCTAAAGCGGTTCCGCAACTTCATTCGTTTTCCTGGCCACAAACGCACTATAAACTGGCAGGTCAACATCACTTGTTTTAAGTTTTCCCAAATTTGCACCGAAATGATCTTTGCTGGTGAGCTTTCAATTAATGGGCCTTAATGGGCTATTTCAGGCTTTCCAAACTGCATTGATAATTGGCCTTTAAAGTGCCATCCATAAACAAAGCAGATCATGCCAATAAAGGTTCCCATGGCAAACATTTCGAAGTAGATCTAATGTATAGGCTATAGGCCCCTTTTTTGGAAGCTCTCTTAATGGTGTTGATGTTTAAAACACATTTTTATTTTAATAATTGCCAGATGTAGCCTATGTGAGGCTTCACATAAACACGGAGGAATGCAGGGTCATACACGATGCCAGGATGTAGGCCCTAGGCTACTGGGAATCTAATTTGAGTAACACATTTCAACAAGGTGCATTATGCCTAGGAATATTATCAGATCCACTACATGCTAATTAATGTGTAGGCTCCAACTTTCTCCAATGTTATGTGCAATTACAGGAGAATTTGATGGGTATCTTCTGTGGGATAGAGGACATGCCTTCCGACACACATCACACCCCGTAGCCCTCATCCGGATGCTGGAGCGCAAAGAAGGCACAGCAGAACCCGCGTTAAAATAGAAATGACATTTAGGATTATCAAGGAGAGATTTCAGTGCCTGTGTGTGACCCACTCAATCTGTGACAAGGCAGTCCTGTCTAAGAAAGCATCATACAAAGCAGTCAATGGGTTTATGTAATGTCCACTGAATTATTTAATATATTGTGCTTTTGACATTAATAGGCTATCCTAAACTTCCTTGGCAGAATCGTAAGTATTGCTCTTTTTTGTTATTACAGCTCTGTCCTCCTCAAAGCCTGGAAGAGAAGTTGCTGCACACTTCTGAAAAACACACCGGTGTTTTGGAACCAACAACTCAGGTTTAGTCGTTGCAGTTTCAGACAATCTAGAGTTTAGAGTTTATCTCAGTGTTTGTTAAACCTCCTTTCTGGAATACTGTTCATGTACTTTGCTTTCTTTTTTTTGCTTTCTTTTTAAGAGCTACCACCCTTCTCCTTAAATTGAAAATACTCGTTCCATGTTTGGTTTGTGCCTGGCCTTTTGTTGTGCATTGGGTATAACAATAAATACAACCACTATGCAATACAACACCTCTCCTCTGCCACTGAGTTCAATCAGACAGACCTCTGGCTGTACTCTGGTCCCAGCCGGGCTGGCGCTCCTCTCATTTCTGCCACTTCAGCATGTTGTCAGTGAATACTAACACTAAATCAGAGTGAATACTAACACTAAATCAGAGTGAGTACTAACACTAACACTAAATCAGAGTGAGTACTAACACTAAATCAGAGTGAGTACTAACACTAAATCAGAGTGAATACAAACATCCATCGGAGTGTTCTGGGTTTGAATACTAATACTCGATTGGAGTATCCTCAGAGTGAGTACTAACACTAGATCAGAGTGAATACAAACATCCATCAGAGTGTTCTGGGTTTGAATACTAATACTCGATTAGAGTATCCTCAGAGTGAGTACTAACACTAGATCAGAGTGAATACAAACATCCATCGGAAATACTAATACTCGATTGGAGTATCCTCAGAGTGAGTACTAACACTAGATCAGAGTGAATACAAACATCCATCGGAGTGTTCTGGGTTTGAATACTAATACTCGATTGGAGTATCCTCAGAGTGAATACTAACACTAGATCAGAGTGAATACTAACACTAAATCAGAGTGAATACAAACACCCGATTAGAGTGTTCTGGGTTTGAATACTAATACTCGACTGGAGTATCCTCAGAGTAAGTAGATCAGAGTGAATACAAACATCCATCGGAGTGTTCTAGGTTTGAATACTAATACTCGACTGGAGTATCCTCAGAGTCAATACTAACACTCAATCAGAGTGTAGCGTGAGCCCACAGTGGTGGCCCTCCCCTATTCTCAGGCCAGGCTGGGCGCCTGCTCTGCTGCCCGGGAGAGAACCACACAGTGAACTGCATAGCAATTAGGGAGGAGAAATCACAAAAAGTCCTCTTCACATGACAAAACAATCAATCTGGCCTGTGGGTTTCTTTGAGTCATGTGTTGTGGGCACTTGACAACAACACTGCCAAGTACACAACATATCTGCCACTCTTGTGTGAGAGAAGCAGCCAAGGCTAAATATATTCCCAGAGCTGCTGCCTGTCTACCTGAATACTTTGTTTCTCTTTGGTAAACATTTTATATGTGAGTTTATATGCGAGTTTCGCATACACAAAAGCACCAGGCAGACAGAACATTCTACTGAAACCACAAGAGAGTACATCCTCAGCACAAAAAAGGGAAGAATGAAAAATTAAAAGCATTATTACATAATTTATTTACTGATCTGTTCTGTTTTCCAGTGAATTATGCTAAGCTAGGCTAACAGTATCAGACTGGGTTATTGCACACAGAGAAGGGTATGTATCTCCTTATTTAACTCTGGGATAGACAGAAAATAAGCTAATTTCCCAAAAAGTTGGCGTGTTCCTTTAAAGGAGTATTTCAAGAGCAAGCCTTATCGGTGAGTATCACACAGAGGTGTAAAAGTCCAGCTTCAGAAAGTAAAAGTCCTGCCACATTTTTGTTCCAGCCACATTTAATCAGCTGATTTTACTCTTAAGCCAGGTAGATCAGCTAATTAGTGAAATCACGTGTTAAGCGCACAGGTGGAACCAATACATGGCAGGACTGTTACTTACTGAAGCCGGACTTTTACATCTCTGGTATAACACTTACACCTGCTGCACATCTGTTTTGGCTGGGGTGTCCAGTGTGACTCATCGGGACAGATGCCCAAGTGCAGTGTGGCTGACCGGGACGTGTGCCCGAGTGCTGGGCGGTCCAGGACAGGCGTGCACTCTTAAAACGAATGTGTGGAAAATAATGCAAATACAGTTGTTTTTAACACATTTTAATTCAGTAACACTTTACTTGACAGTATCGACATAAGAGTGACATGACACTGTTGTGAACACATGGCACTGTCATGACACATGAAACCTAACCCTAATCCTAACTCTAACCCTAATCCTATCCTTAACTTGTTATGACAAAAACTTAATAATGTAATAATGTCGCTTAATAACAGAAGCATTATGTCATAAATGTGTCATGTCACAGTGTCATGTCACTCTTATGTTGACACTGTCAAGTAAAGTGTAACCGTGTAACACATTGCTTTTGTTATACTGTGTACACTTTTACAACAAATATGTTGAAAATAACACAACTTGTGTTGTTGTTTGTTTTTAACATATCTCTTTGTCCAGATGGGGACAACACAGTTTGTGTTGTTTCTAACACATTTGTTGTAAGAGTGTGAGAGGTGCAGAGCAAGGCCTGGCTTCTGTGTATCACTCTCTCACTCTATGGCACTGAATGGGAGGAGCCATAGCTGACCTCTTTTCTTGACCTGGAAACGATCTCTCTCTTTCTGTCTGGCTGTCTCTCTCTCTCTCTCAGTCATTCAGCTCAATTCAGTGGTATTTATATAGAACCATAATGTAGGAATGTGCCTGAAGGTGCTTTAGAGCCCAAATTGAATATGAATCTTGATCTGTACATTTCTACAACCCTGCAACGCACCCTGCATATACAGGAAACAGGCATTGTTGATGGCGCCACAGATGACCGCCTTGCTGTCTTGGTGCACTTTGTTTTTGTTTTTTTATCTTGTGTCAACACATGCTGTCTGTCTTCTGTCTGGCGTGTCACATGGCATTTGATGATATACCAACACATTAGATTAGTTATTTAGGGCCCTAATTGAAATGCTGGGCTAAGTGCAAAGTCCTTCTAGGAGTTCTCGTGCATGAGCTAATGGCATCATGTGGCATGAGACAGCTTTTAGCTGATCCACCGATGCTTGTGCTTAGGATCCTTCTCATGGAATTAAATTTGCAAATAGATTTTGTGTAGTTATTAAGCAAGCTTAAGTTAGACTTTACTTTGCCCAGCGACTGATATCATTAGAATAAACAAGTCAGACATGAGAACAGTTTAAGAGACAAACAAATAAACAAGGAAGACACGACAACAGTTTAAGAGACAAAGAAATAAACAGAGCTGCCAACTCTAATGCATTGACCATGAGATTGATTGATTCATTTGATTGGCTCCACGCGCTCCTCCGCCAATCCAATGCGTGAGAGTTGGCAGCTCTGAATAAAGAAGGAAGACATGAGAACAGCTCATGTTAGGTTGGGAGAGCTAGAGGGCAGGGAAGGAATAAGAGAAAGTGAAAGGGTGAGACAGATAATAGGTCTTGATGAATGCTCTACAAATAATAAGAAATGAAGAACTCCCAAACGCTATAAATCTATTTTTGAAAACATTGATAAGTAATGTTATTTAATTGTGTATTTCAGGTAAAATGAGTGCAGTTGTGTTGTTTGATTGAGTAAAGATAAATCAAATAACAATAACCCAATTACTGTTCCACTGAAATCACTTGGAAAACAAAATAAAAATAGTGATTTATTAAAATGGAGGATATAATGTTTTGGAAAAAAGCTTTTCAAATGAAGCCATGGGGGTTGTGGTAATAGTACCGGCAAGAATTTAAAACTACTTTCTCCCCACTGAGGAACAGCAGATCTGCTTAATGTTAAGAAACCAGATCTCAGTTCTTTTCTAATGATGGTGTTTAATGTAAAACACAGGAGGCCCTTCCATTCCCTTCCATTTTCAACAGCTGTCTCTGCAGACGGGGCTAGAGGCTGTGCATGGTACTTATAAGCACTTAATGGTCTTTAGGATTATATTTGTTTGCTTGTTTTTTTTGTATTGGTCTATCATTTGGGAAAGCCATTACTGCTAATTGACCAAGAGTCTTTTAAGTGACTGAAGTATCTTGTGTTGTTGTCCATAATGTCTACAAACAACCATTTGACTTGAGTTTCAAGTTCAAATGCTAAAAAGGCAAGCCAAAGCCTAAAACTTGTGGAGAGTGTAAAAAAGTGGCAACAGTGTTTTAATCTGAACTCCCCCAAGCAGCATTGCAACTATTTACATTTGTCCACAATGTTGAATCCTTGGGAATGTCACTGATATTAGTCCATTGGTTCTGCAGGATTCCAGAGGAGTGTAGTCGACAGCTTGAGTAAGAAGCATGGTTTAAGATGGTAGCTTTCTGCTATCCCCTCCAGCTGTGGATATCGAAGAGCTACTTATAGATACAGCTGTCTGCTTTATGTATATAGCCGTAGATCCTGAGGATAGCGGCTGTTGTGTGTCCGCTATAACAGTTAATTGAGCAGTGGATGTTCACTGTTACAAGTACATGCTTATGCCTGCTATACCACTGAATGTGGTATAGTGGAGTATAACTGGCAGGTATGCTATACCAGCTGGCTGACGTCCCTGGAGAGTGTGGTTGGTTGGTGGGTGGCTGTTTGATATACTTCAAACAGTAGATCCTGAAGCATACCATTGATTACTGTAGTCCATATGTGACTCAAATATAGTGATGTCCATATGCCATTTAGGCTCCGGACTTCCATTTACCATCTAAGTTCCGCACTGTCGTTTCATATGTGATGGATCCTGAGTCTGGCTGCTATACCATTTCATCCAGCAGAGTCGTCAGACTGTGCCGTTGCTCTAAGGGGCTGTTGATGAGGTAATTACACATAGGGCACACACCCCTCACCTGGAGCCATTTCCCTAGACACCTGCAGGACACACACACACACACACACACACACACACACACACACACACACACACACACACACACACACACACACACACACACACACACACACACACATGGTTAAGATAAGTCACACATAACTGTAACTGTATCAAACCCATGCAACCCAGAGAAGCTACAGGCTAAACAGATACTACAGGGTAGATGGCAAATGACCCCCGTTACTTTTTGTCTGTGTAAAAATGTATTGGCCTAAACTATGAGAGCTTTACACTTACATTTGACTTGGAAATAATTCAGTATAGCAGTCTGTTTTTAAAAGTGATACTTAGCGGTATTCATAGTTACAATATGTGCAATAAGATATACATCAGTGTTATCAACAGGGTCTCAAAACCTTCACTGAACATCCACTTCACAGCACTCACCTTTTGTGAAATGTGTGTTGACATGGCAACACACCGAGCTCGTCTTTTATCCTGAAATCCTCCAAACACACCACACACATTTCCTTCTGAGAAAAAGAGCACGGTAAATAATATAATAATAATAATAATAATAATAATAATAATATGTTTTATTATAGTGCCTTTCTCATACTCAAGGTCACTTTACAAAGTCAACACAAACAGAGCACACACAGAGCAAGACAACACAAAAACAAATAAACAAATAAACAAAGAAAAAAAAAATGAAACAGAAAAATCTTGAGATGAGTTTTGAAGAAAGGAAAGGAGGGACAGTCACGGAGGGAGTGAGGGAGGGAATTCCAGAGCTTAGGGGCCATGGCGCTGAAAGGCCTGCCACTCAGGGTGGAGAGCCTGGTGCGGGGGACAGAGAGGAGATTCTGGTTAGAGGATCTGAGGAAGCGAGAAGGAGTGTAAGAGATCAGAAGGTCACAGAGGTAAGGAGGAGCAAGCTCATGGAGGGCTTTGAAAGTGAGAAGTAGAATTTTGAATTTGATTCGGGACAGAACTGGCAACCAGTGAAGCTGAGAAAGAATAGGGGTGATGTGAGCAGATCTCTTGGTATGAGTCAGTAGTCTGGCTGCAGAGTTCTGAATATATTGTAGTCTTTGAAGTGATTTAGAAGGGAGGCTAATGAATAGGGAGCTGGTTGGTGCTCACGGAACAGGACGCAGAAGTCAATGAGGAGACCCAAGGTCTAACTAGGACCAAGGAGCAGGACTGGAGCACACAATGCTTTTTAGTGTGTTTTTTTTATTGGTGCAAACCGGCTAACGTTTCGCCGTTATGGGCAGCCGTGGCCTACCGGTTAGCGCTTCGGACTTGTAACCGGAGGGATTGCCGGTTCGAACCCGACCAGTAGGCTGAAGTGCCCTTGAGCAAGGCACCTAACCCCTCACTGCTCCCCGAGCGCCGCTGTTGTTGCAGGCAGCTCACTGCGCCGGGATTAGTGTGTGCTTCACCTCACTGTGTGCTGAGTGTTTGGGATTGGGATAAATGCAGAGACCAAATTTCCCTCACGGGATCAAAAGAGTATATATACATGGGCGGATTATGAACTTTCAGGCCCCTGGGCCCAGATGTATTAAGGGCCACCCACTAATTGTCGTATATGTGGGAGGGGGGGGGGTCCTCCCCCAGAAATTTTTTAATTTGTTTGATGTGATTTCCTGTATTTTGGTGCATTTTGGGGATGGCCAATCCTAAATTCAATCAGATTCATAGCCTACATCCTGATTTGTTTATATTGAGGCAATGATTCCATGCAAAGGCTTGGGCTTCAGGGCCCCTGACCTCTTGGACCTCCTGACCTCTTGGACCTCCTGACCTCGTGCAGTAATCCATCCCTGGATATATATTTATACTTATACTTATATGTACGTCCATGCGTCTTCATGCAACGCCCATGCGTCTTCTTCAGAGTCAAATTTGACTCTGAAGAAGACGCATGGGCGTCAAAACATTAGTCGGTTTGCACCAATAAAAAAACACTAAAAAGCTTTGTGTGCTCCGGTCCTGCTTCTTGGTCCTAGTTAGACCTTGGGTCTCCTCATTGACCGACCTATAGCTATTTGAATATCATGTAAATTTGTGCTGTGAAAAAAAAAACAGGACAGGGTGGTCCAGTTATGTCAGTATGCAGCGGATCTCTTCATGATTCTTAACCCCCCATATAAAACAACAGGACATTGTTCCTTCTCTTCCTATGGATATTATACGTCATGATTGACAGGAACAAGTGGGAAAAGAGGAACACATGTAGCCAGCATTTTTCACCTCCTTCCCTTCTCCAGTTAGCCTGGTTGACACCAGACCCTTCTCACTTGTAATTGAGAGTGGGTCTGGGAAAGGTTCATTGACTTACTACATCAACCAGGGGCGAAACTAACAGTGAAATAAAACTTAAATTGGTTCATTAAACTCTAACCAAATTGTTTCAGAAGTGCAACAATCTCATAAATGAAGGTCTTAAATGCAGTTGTTTATTTAATTCTAAAAAAAAAAATTTTTGTGAATGACACAGCTTAAGAAGAACATACCTCGTGCAAATTTAATTCAGCAGACTCATCTTCAAACACAACCTGCACAATATACAAGGTTAGATATTTAAAACAACATATGCAATAAAATATATGTCACAAAAACCATGACCCCCCACACACACACACACACTAATAACATTAAACTTTCATGGATTATGTGTGCATAAATATAAAATCATATCAAGCTGCATTTTGTCAAATGATCACTAGAGGGCTGTACATTCAAAGTCCACTGCTCACTTATGACACTGTGAAGTTGTCGTCCTCGTGCAATTGTGAATTAAACAATGCTCTATATGTAAAGTAGTACCAGTGCTTTATATAATGTTGCTGTATATTATTCCAATACAATAATACATTGTGCCTATTGGACAATAAAAGGGAGAAGAACAATCTCACTGCCTTGTATCCGATGCTTTGAGCTTGGGCCCGATGTCTCAGTTTGCTGAAAGAGGAACAGATACATTTTTTAGTTGTATGATGAAGTGAAAAGCCATTAACAGGCTGTTACTGAGACAAGGCAAAACAAGTGAAGTGAAGTGCCACCACAATGAGGAGTTAACTCAACTTCGCCTCTATGCCGTCTGTCTGGCTGGGTTTGTGATACCATCAAGACAATAGGGACCATAAATATAACACAGCATTGTACACTTCCCCTTAGGTTAATAAGGCCCATCACGGCAATTGAAGCAGTTTACATGTCCGTTACTGCTGTGATTTACACATTAATTTTGTATGGGATTATTACATATTTGTATGGGATTGTTTCTCATTTTTAGTATACGTCAGGAAAGTGTGGTTTCTGTTTACAGATCAGCAAGAGGAATTCTCACATCTCTGGGTTTACTAGATTGGGAATTCAAACAGAAATGGCACTATAGTGAATAAAAAATAAAAAAAAACAGCAAATTGTGTTTGCCATCCTCTTTTTCAACAAATCTAAAATCCTGACATCCCCATGCTGAGTAGAGATGAGGATTTCACAAACACAAACACACACACACACACACACACACACACACACACTACTAGAGGAGCTAACAAATGACAGAAATGTATATTTGGCCAAAAATAGATTATATCTTTGATTTACCTGGTGATCATTTATAAAAACTAAAAAAAGAGACAAAACTGATTAACACATTAAATAAAATGATACTAGTTCACACCGTAGGCTTGTGGCTACAGGTCACAAAGAAATGACACAGAACACAAACTATCTTTGGAAGAGGCATGAGCCTACGATTACAGCACCAAAATAGCAGCAGGCACAAAAAGCTGGTGGATAACGATCTCGTTTTGAATTGTTTGACTAAGGAAGCACTTCAGGACAGAGGAAATGCTCCGTACACACCGGACACTCGTGCCAGAAAGCCCCACGTGGTCTCTAAGCAACCTCACTGATGGCTGGCTGATTTTCTTCAGTTGATGACCCGTCCACTGACTGCTTTTAAAAGTAATTATCAGTCTCGTGTTTCACTGGATATCAGCTACCAACACATCACCCTGGAAATGCAAACTAATTCAAAATGTAAGCCTCATTTACATATCTGGAAAGGTCTGTGTCCATCAGGAAGCACTCTGACGTTACGCGGCTTGTGTTCATTTCAGTAATGCTGTGACTGAAAGGCAGTGGTAGTTGGTCATCACCTGTGACAGGTGATACAGAGACAGCTGAAGAATGCCATCAGGTGATAATCCGTCATGGTGGATGAAATTGCTCAGCTGATTTGGAAACGAATCCATTCAATTAAAATTCAGGGTTAACATTTACCCACAGTTACAAAAGAAAAAAAGGGAACCAACCTAATAAAATAATAAAATGTTCCATTTTTTGATTAGTGAAGGATCAAATTGAACACCTGACTATTGGTCCTTGACAAAGAGAGTGTTCAGTCAGCACACATACCAAGCATGATGAGTTAATTCAGTACTACCCTCCCACCCCTGTTCCTCCAGGTTTTAAATGATATTGGAGGACACTGGCCTATAGGAGCTTTAGCTCATAGGAACAGCAGCAGCTGGCCTATAGTAGGTTTACTATCCCATGTAGAAACAGCAGCAATTGGCCTATAGGAGCTTTAGCTCATGTGTAAACAGCAGCAGTTGGCCTACAGGAGTTTTAGCCTATAGGAGCAGTTAATAGGAGCTTTTACTACCTCATGTAGAAACAGCAGCAGGTAACGCTGAGGAGGAAGAGGAGCATCACCGTGCCCATGATCACCATGGAGATGAGAGAGGCATGTGGCTCCTCCACGCCAGGGTTCATGGCGCCCAGTTTGGCTCCCGTCTCAATGCCAGGCACGGACTCCTTGGCACCAGCCTCAAGGCCAGGCATGGGTTCCCTGAGGACCGTGAGAGGATACCAAACTCAATACTCAAGGTCTGATGGAGTTGATGGGGTCACTCAGTTTAGTATATAACAATGGGTCCAAAAAAGGACTAGTTTTTATTTTATTTTTTAAGACAGAAATGTGTGTCACCCAAAAGGCAGCTGTGAGGTGGCTGGGCTGTAGCTTTGAGTTATGGCATGAGATCCTTTTAAATGGCTCACAAGAAAAACTACTTCAGTACTACTTCCATTAATCATTCAGTTCAGTTTGACTATCCAAACAATTCACAGGAGCAGACTGAATTATGTAAGTTTGGACATCTAATATCCTGTTATTCAGCTTTGTACAAAGATAATGTTAAAGAAGAGTACGAGCTCTGAACACACATACAGGACAGGTAGTCATCTACGATAAAATTTATCACAGCTTTGAAGCAGATTCTCTACACAATTTTTAAGAAAACATACTCCTTAGCTTATTAAGAAATTCTTATTAATATACTCGGACAAAGTTAAACTCTGAAGAATTATCAAATAGTAAGGCCTACATGTTTAAAACGTAATTGAGCTACTTTCATTGCATAAGACTAATTTCATCACATTATTGTTCTTGTGTAAATCCTCATCTCCCTTTCAAAACAATCAAACAATCAGATTGCATCAAATTGAGCCTTTTTATTTCAGCTATTTGAACAAGGCATTATGTTAGGCTACCTTACAAGTAGGTAGGCTATGAATAATTTCAGAGGGATTTTTACAGCGCTTTTTGAAGCTCCAAACAATATATCTAGGCTACCATACTGTAATTCTGAAATTCTCGAACTTATATTTAGCTATTTGGCCACCAGTGTTTAGGCTACAAAAGACAACTTCTGTCCAAAATACTGTTTAGTAAGATCAGCTGGGAATCTATGACGAGGTGGGCTTACCATCTCTGAGTCAGGCAGAATTGATTGAAGAACGGTTCTATCTCATCTGAGGCGAAGAATTTTAAACAAAGCGTCCTTCTAGAAAAATGGCAGATTTCTATCAGTTTAATCTAGTCTAACACATCCACACACGGGACAATCTAAACTCCGCAGACGCAGAAGTTTTTGACGATCAGTTATTTAAGGAACATGACAGCACATCCCGACTCCCTCCTTTCCCTTATGGATGAGGGACGGTCCTCCGCATGGTCCTGAAGCCCAAAGCGCGTGTATGCGCCGAAGAGCGCATGTGGCAGATGTTGTGTGAGGCAGGTCTAGGGGCGGCAATAATTCAAGCAAGAATCAGCCTTTCCTGATGCGGGCTGTAGGCTCGTCTAATGAGTGATTTAACTAACAAACCTTAGACTTGGTTTTGAAGTAGCCTATAAGCATTAAACCTAAAACAGTTTAAGACAGAAAATTATAGCCTAATAGTTGGATAGACCCTAATCTAAAATCTATTATATTACCACGTAGGATTGTAGGCTTAATGATGTTATTTGCTTGGATAGGCCCTTATAGGCACTGAAAAAGATGACAAGATTAGCTAAAACTTTTTAAGATAGTTTCAAAAAGTTCTCAGGAAAGCATCTTCCTTCCGACAAGTTAATTTTGTAGTAGCCTAGCCTAAATTGTTTGTTCTCAGGAAATGTAGACGCAGCCACACCCAAACGAAGCAATCCTTTCTTTCGCATGTCTGCCTTATTTAGACAAATATGCTTGTGCCACACTCAGATTGGCTAGGCTGTAACTTCAAGTAGCATAATGTGGGGCCTAGCCTAGGCATTTGACTATTTTCATTTTAAACTCAATAGGTCCACCAGAGTAGCCTAACATATAGGCAATGATAAAAAAACAATGGGCTACTTATCTTAGGCCTTTTGTTAAGTGGGGATGATGTCAACAACTAGGCTACATATCCGGTAGGCCTACGAGGAACTGCTGATGTGATGAGAGAATCAGACCAAGATTTAGGCCTATAACGTGCTGCATTTCCCCAACCTAGCCATATGTGGTAGGCCTGGGTTAGCAATATTAACACATTAAATATTTTGTCACACTATATAGGCTGCCTGCCAGGTCGTTAATAGCCTAGCAGTCAAAATTGAGTGAGTGCCCACCCCTCTCCGAACGAACACACACACACAGGCTACACGCCCGCGCTAATCAATTTAGTCTTAAAACATCTAGATAGCTCAATGCTCCCACCTAGCGTCTATATTGAAAAACTATTTGATGTCTGAAATAAACGGAAAAATATTCCTTGTGGAATTGTAGTTTTATAGTTAGGGAAAGTTAGACTTTTTTTCCGCCAATCTGCAAAAAAATGTCTTACCAATAGCTTTTTTTACTATGTGTTTCTATAGGTGTCTACACCTCCCAATTTATCCACGGCCAAATCCTCGGGGAAACACCTGGAGAGCCCATTAAGTTTGGGGTGCCCAGAGGGACTGGGCGAAAATAATGAAAACATTTTGTTGACCAATATTAGCTTTTGAGATGTCTAACTAGGGGTTTTTAGGGGTGCTGAATCTATCCCAGCCATTAGTTTTGAGTAAAAATTACTCCAAGTCCATAAAAAATCCATAACAAGTGGTTTTATTGAACAATTACAAAACAAAACTTTCTTAATCAGTTTAAAATTTAACAAACCTCATCCCTCAACTCCCCTGCACTTCCTCACTCCTGCTATCTTCTGGCTGGTTGATGTTCTGGCAAGAGTTACCATGACAGTTCCAACAAGCAGAAATACACTTGACTCCTTGCTTTTTACAGCAGCACCTGAGAGTGTCACAGACACCTGCACAGTTGCAGCTGACAAACTTCAGACGGTAGTCTGGTGCAATGGGATCTGGTGTGACTGGTGCATAATCATGTTCTCCTTGTTTCTATCCACACTCAAGGACATCTAGTGATGGATTTAGCAGTAGCCAATCTCTGGTCTGGAGATATGCCCGCAGAGAGTGCTACAGTGTATGCTGCACCTCCTGTAGTCGGAGGTAGTTTCTAAGGCTTGACGCTAGTTATGTTGTCCTCATGAGTTTTACATGTTGCTCACTGTCCACCCTAAACGTTGGACACTCTTTTCTCTCTCTATCTATCTCTTTCTCTCTCACACACACACATTTATGCACATTGACTCTCTCACAAACACATTCACAACCACACACCCATCTATGCACATTGACTCTCTCACAAACACATTCACAACCACCCCACACCCACACAAACACATATGCACACACTTACAAATAAAGTTCACACCTTCACTGATACTGTCTCTCTCTGTCTCTGAGGCCGTTTACACGACACCGCCGGGTGGATTTTCTCTTACCGCTTTCACACCTTTAACGACTCCAGCAAGAAAAAACCTCGCGTGTACATACAGAGTTCTCTTTCAAGCATTCATTCGGTATCTCACTATGGGACATGCCCCCTCGCGAGTTCCCCAGAAGCCATTATTTCATTACGCCAGCCACCATTGGCTGGACGACTGGCGATATCGCGACGTGGAGGAGGTACTTCCTCCTCCCTTATATTCTCACGATTAGCGTCATTGCTTCAGTCTAAAACCTCTTCTCGCCCCCAGAGGCTTGCTCTCTCATTATACAGGTGCTGTGGCTTGGTGGCTTAACTGTTCATTGGCCGAGGTAGCGACTTGGTCCCTGAAGCGCTACCTTAGCGCAGCTTCATCTTGAAGAGCACTCGTTTGGACTTGGCTAGCCTGTAAGCCAAACAGTAGCCTCTCCCTTGCTAGCCTGTAAGCCAAACAGTAGCATGCGCTAGCCTGTCTCCAAAGAGTAGCCAGCTAGCCTGTCTCCAAACAGTAGCCTCCAAACCCCAAAGCTAGTCTGTCTCCATACAGTAGCTCCAAAGCTAGTCTGTCACCAAACAGTAGCAACCGCTAGCCTGTCCTCAAACAGTAGCGAAACAACATGTCGGCGCCAGTGCCCCCCCCCCCGAGGGTCGCGAAGCCCGGCTAGGATGTGTTTGTGTGGGAACAAGATTTGACGCTGACACCCACCAGGTGTGTGCGGCGTGTCTGGGGCTGCAACTGCGCCCAGACCCGGCGTTAACATCCCGGAAGTGTGTGAACACTGCGCCCGACTTTCCCTCGGTCTACCGCCCGGCGTAGGCTATGCGCCTAGCTAGTCTCACCGGCAAGCGACCCCATGCTAGGAGGCGGATGACCTCCTCCCCTTGAGTCAACAACCCTTTCCCAGGAGCGGCGGCTGGAGAACTGGGCGCTAGCTGAGGCGACCAGCTCGGGCTCTATCGCCTATATCCGACACGAAGACAGCCCAATGGGGATGCTAGGTGCAACTGGCAGGCTGAACTCATCTCAGAGGATGACTCCGTCGACCTACTATCGGCGGCGTGAGAGGCTGATAGCTTACGCCACTGAGGCTGATGAAGCCATGGCGTGAGCCTTCCGCGGCGTCTGCAAGAGCAGCTGCAAAGCTCGGCGTTCCCTGGCCTGAGGCCCAGAAGGAGACCGTGTCCTCTGCTTCTGAGGGAAAGAGGCTCCCGAGGCTAAAAGCTCCACCAGACAACTACTGCCCGTCTTCCCGAGGTGCCTCGAGGAAGCCACTGCGCTCATGGAGCAGCCCATTCTCAGCGAAAAACCCGGCTCAAGGGCTCGCGGCGCTGGAATGGCCAGACATGGAAAGCAGTGGATTCTCCCATCTGCCCCCTGTCGAACCGCTCCTGGCCTCCCATCTCCACCCCACCCAGAAGTCTGCGATGACCCCCTCGGGACCCGCATTCCCCTCCAAAGCCGACAATTTCCAGTCCGCCGTGACTGAAAAAAGCTACAAAGCAGTGGCGGCGGTGGTGAGAGCTCTCAGCGCCTCATCTCTGCTCATGGCCTACCAAGCCGAGGCTGGAGGAAGACTTCGTCGCCCCCCAACCAGCCAGCTGTGTGGGGCCCGAAATGTGTGGTCACAGACCTCTGCCCTCTGACTACACAGGTGTCGCGGTGCAAGCGGCGGGACATGCTATAGCCCTCATGGTCTCTCAAGAGAGAGCTGGCTGGCTCAACCTCTCCAGCCTCTCCCACAAGGAGAAGACCCAGCTGCTAGATGTGCCCGTGGACCCCAAAGGCCTCTTTGGACCAGCCGTGGCCACTATGCAAAAGCGGTGTGAGGAAAAGAAGCGGGATGGTGAAGTGCTGCAGCTGTGCCTCCCCAGAAGGCACAAGCCCGGCTCCCAAAGCACCCAGACAGGCGTTCTCGAGGCAGCGGCCGCCCGCGAAGTACCCGGATACCGAGGCGTCAGCTCCGACCCAGACTGCCTTGGTCTCTCAGAGCCTTGGTAAGACCCCGAGCTCAAAGGTGCCTGGGTTAAAAGCCCTTTAACCCTAGCAGCGACACAGGGAGGTCAGCAAAACCCCCACCGGCGCGGGGAGGGGAGGAAGAAGGCGCCCTAAATGCAGCCTTGCAGGCGAGGGGCGGGTCCAGCCAGGCGGTCCCCCCTCCTCGACTCACACGGCCCGTTCCTGGGCCTGTTCAAAGAAGGCATGTTCACTGCCCCAAGAGGCGTGCAGAGGCCACAGAGGCTCGCGCAGTTCACAGCCCACTGGGCGGAGAAGAGACCTGGAGTGCCAGTTCGAGCCCCAACAGAGTCTCACAAGCACACACCAGTGCCCCCTTCAAAAAAATAAATGTTTCGGTCGTGCCAGGGCGAGGGCGGCGTATCCGTCAAAGAATGCAAAAATTGTCAAATGAAAAAAAAGCTCTCACAAAAGTCACGAGCCATGTTCAGTGGCAATGGCGTGCAATCACTCCTAATAGCGCCAACCAGGGCGATGGGCAGCATAAGCAGCTGGCGTTGCAGCCGCGCCAGCTTCGGTGCGGCTCCAGTTAAGCGCCACTAGATGCGTCATTTTCGCCACTGACGGCGCATCCAGTACTGGCGGATGCCGCGTGAGATCAGACTGGATAATAAAGATTATGGCGAAGGCTACGCCTACAGTTAAGCTACACCCCCACCCGTTCAATGGGATTGTACAATCCCACGCTACAGGGAATCTGCCCGTGTTCTACAGGGGAAATAATTTCCCTGTTAAACAAACAAGTGATCAGGGTAGTCCCCTTCGAACAAAGCCGTCCGGTTTTACTTTCGAGGTATTTTCTGGTCCCAAAGAAAGGGGGGCTTCGCCCGATGTGGACCTGCGTGCACTGAACAGATACCTAGAAAGTACAGGTTCAGGATGCTAACCAGCGGCGCATTAATAATTAACCGCCAGGCGATTGGTTCACCTCAGTGGATCTGACCCGATCGTTCCTACCGTCGATCTATCCGCCCCACAGAAAGTTCCTCAGGTTTGCCTTTGAGGGTGTGGCTCACGAGTGGCTTGCCCTCCCATTTGGCCTTGCTGGCTCAGCCCCAGAGTCTTCGTCAAGGTCACCCGGCGGCTATCGGCGCCGCTCGGGAAAAAAAAGGTTTCACGTCTGGCTACTTTTATCGGCGACTGGCTGGTGGCGGCGCACTCATACCAGGAAGCACAGCAGCACCGCGGCTCTCCCCTAGCGGAGCACCTGTTGTTACTAGGCTTCAGAATAAACTGGGGAAAAGCGTGCTGCGCCTGTGTCAGATCACCACCTTCATAGGGCTGTCTCTAAACTCCGTCTCATTCAGAAGCCTGTCAGCGGAGCGAGTCAAAGCGTTCAGCGCATGCCTCAGCGCTTTTTCGCAGGGGGCTACTGTGAAATTCAGGGTCTGCCTCAGACTCCTGGACCTCATGGCATCAGCCTTGGTAGTGGTTCCCCTCGGCGTTTATACATGAGGGCTGTTCAGCGATGGGTGGCGTCGCTGGGATTGAATCCCTCGGCGTCACTGCCATCGCCCTGCAGCAATCTCAGCAGCCTGCTGCGCTGCGCTAAGGCCCTGAAGCGCCCCTCTTCCTCACAGAGGGAACTTCGATGGGTGCTGTCCTACACAGGAAAGTAGTGACGACGGATGCCTCGCTGGCGGCTGGGGAGCTACTCGCGAGGGCAGGTCGATAAGCGGGGTGTGGGACTCACACATGCAATCTTTGCACATAACCCGTCTAGAACTGATGGCGGTTTGGCTGCGCACTCAGACATTTTCTGCCCATCCTGAGAGGGCATCATGTCTTGGTCAGAACAGACAACACCACTGTGGTGGCTTATGTCAACAAGCAGGGGGACTGAGGTCTCCGTCATATGCACGTTGGCACACAGACTGATCTTATGGAGCAGCACCACGGCTCCTGTCGTTGAAAGCCACACCGCGTCCCGGTGTATTGAATTTGGGTGCAGATTTATTATCCAGGGGCAACCCCCCTCACGGAGACTGGAAACTCCACAGCGATGTGGTGGCTCAAATCTGGTTCGCGAGCAGATTCGGCGAAAGTGGACTTATTAAGCCTCAGAGGAGAATCGCAATGTCGATGTTTTTTCTCCCTGCTTGGCGATCAGCCCCGTTAGGGATAGATGCTTTGGCACACCAGTGGCCACAGGTCCTGCTCTATGCCTTCCCTCCGTTGGAACTGATCACTCCAGCGGCTTCGCCAGGAGTGCGGGAACAGAGCCTCTCACTCATTCTTGTAGCCCAGCTGGCCAGAAACCCTGGCTAGCAGAAATAATCCTGTTACTCCACTCCCCACCGTGGCGCTGCCCCGCGGGACCTGCTGTCCCAAGCGAGCGGGAAATATTTCACCCTCATCCAGAAGCGCCTGGCCCTCTGGGTCTGGCCCGTGAAAGGCTGAATCTGACAGCTGCAGGACTGCCCTGCAATGTCATAGCGACCATTCAGGCTAGGGGCGTCATCAACTAGGGCGTTGTATGATAGCAAATGGCGTGTATTTAATGACTGGTGTATTAAAACAGGGACGATAGCCTTCCAGTGCTCTGTGGGCGTTATCCTTACGTTTCTGCAAGTCCTTCTCCACTGTCAAAGTTTACCTGGCTGCCATCTCGGCCTGCCATGTAGGCTTTAAAGGGACAAACAGCGGGCCAGCACCCTCTCATCGTCAATTTATGAAAGGGGCTCGGAAAGCGCCTCCGCCCGTTTCTAAACCACTGGCCCCTTCATGGGATCTGCCGATGGTTTTGGATGTTCTGTCTCGCCCTCCCTTTGAGCCATTACAACAGTTGGATCTTAAAGTGCTTTCACTCAAAGGCGGCTTTGTTGGTAGCTTTTGGCTACGGCTTTGTTGGTGGCTTTTGGCTAAATTTATAGCGTGGCGATATTCATGCCCTATCTGTGAATACAGCCTGTATGCAATTTTTTCCCGGGTGACTTGAGGGTTGTATTAAAACCCAACCCAGCGTTCATTCGAAGGTTTTCAACCCGTCACTGTCGTGTCGGCCCGATTGAACTATTTGCGTTTAACCCCCGCCTTTCGCCTCGGGCAGGAGGCGGCTGCATGCGCTCTGTCGGTCAGGGTTAGCGTGCGTCGTGGACAAAACAGCGGAGTTAAGGAAAGCGGAACAGCTGTTTGTGTCTTCTGCAAAGTCACATCTGGGTAGACGCTCACTAAGCGGCGTCTATCACAATGGATTGTGGCGGCTATTGCCCTGGCCTATCGACTAAGGGGTTACAACCCCAGTCGGTTTCTGAGCCCATTCCACTTTCGAGGAATGTTGACATCATGGGCTTTATTTCAGGGCTTCCCCATAGAGGATGTATGCTTGGCGGCGTGTTGGGCAAACCCGACAGCGTTTGTCAGGTTTACAGACTTGATGTCACTACCCGACTTTGGCACATTCAGTGTTAGGCACTGGGGCGCCGGGGCACTGATGTTGTTGGGGATGCAAGCTTGTCTGGCAATCCGGGAGTCCACGATATCCCATAGTGAGATGCCGAATGAATGCTTGAAAGAGAACTTAAGGTTACTCATGTAACCCGGTTCTCTGATAGCATGAGTGAGGTATCTCTGAACACCCTCCTTGCGATTGGCGAGAAGAAGTTGGTTAGCTAGACTGAAGCAATGATGTTGCGCCGTAGAATATAAGGGAGGAGGAAGTACCTCCTCCCCGTCGATATCGTCAGTCGTCCAGCCAATGGTGGCTGGCGTAATGAAATAATGGCTTCTGGGGAACTTCGGCGTGTCCCATAGTGAGATACCTCACTCATGCTATCAGAGAACGAGGGGTTACGTGAGTAACCTTAAGGTGTAACCCGGCTAAATGTGCTGTAGTGCATATGCCAGCACCAGTCGATGGCTTTTGCGCTGTGCAGAAGCTTCCGCGAAAATTCCAGCGTGAATCGGCGTGAAGAAAACATTGTTGAAACAGTTTGTTAAGCCAGAGAATGTCTAATAAGTGCTCTGGTTAAGCTCATGAAATGGACTACAGACAATTCGGTTTTCAATTCAACTGTTAAACTAATAAAGTTCATTTTCAAGGTATGTGACTGCTATGTGAAATTTCAAATACTTAGCCTACGCATTGCATTAGGTCCGAGCACCACTGGAGAAAACACTAACATGCAGTAAGCTAATGTTTAACTAAGTTAATAGTCCAGTCATTTTAAGCCAAAATAGGGGTCAAGGTTGAACAAATTGCAACACAAGCAAACTTAACTGATTTTGAATCCTCAATATGTCCTGAGTAAAGAAAAAAAGCCCCGAAGAATCCCGATAGGGGAAAGTTTAGAAAAAGACCCAAATATACCCTATTCATGCGCCTATACAGTATTTTTCTCACGTGAATAGGGGGAAAAAAATAACCTTCACATATCACCATGAAAATTACTGAGTTGATTACTTACATCAAGACAAACAAAAATGTATTATAAGTTTTTTGAAATTGTTTTTTGTTAACATGGGCAAACAGGGCATAATGTAATTACATTATAGTTAATTTGTATAAATACCACACGCAGACTAATAGTCCAGGCAAAGGTCTGACCCAAAACTAATTGCAACAGAATTTATTTTCACATTTTATATTTCAATTGGTGATCTTTATAACCATGGTAAAGACTATGAAAATCCAGTTGGTGGAAATATGTTAAAATGAGGGTTGTTTTATGCATTATTCTTCAGCAAATACTGACAAAACTGTAATTAGAATGTTGTAGAACACACATTCTAAAGAATATCTGACCCCATCTAACTTAACATGGAATCTTAGAATCTTGCATTGTTGAGGAACATTCTTTTATTTTCAAAAGTGAATTCCTTTGGCTTATTTCAGACTGGTTTGTTGCAAAATTGGTGTCTATTTTTTTACATTGTGGCCCTTTGAATCAATGGAAATGGTTGTTGAATCTTTAAATAGAGCCAAGTGGGTTTTGCATGTAAAGTGTTCCACAATGTGTAATCTGTACAAACAAACAGGCAATATTCAGCCTAGGAAAGTGGTTTTGGTGTTTATGTAATCTGATTTAGAGGTCATTGAAACATACAGTATATCACACTAAAGTATCAGTCCATCATTTTGCAAGTCTTATAGTAATTGACCTCTTGCCCAGGGGTTGACTGATATACTGTCTGTCCAATCAGAGGGGCCTGTATGATGCCCCTTTACTTTGCACAATTTTTGTCTAAAACAATAATCGGACACACTGTAAAAAATGACACTACATCTTACTGCAGTAACACAAGTATACTTTACTTACTATAGGCTGACCTAGTGTTCTTACTAGAGTAACATTAGTAATGTGCCGAACTTGCAACAATGGGGTCTAAAACTTGATACACGAGTAAGCTTCACAACTCAGACCTGAGTAAACTGGACTCACGCAGTGCACACGCGCACTGTTAGCAGAGGGAGCTTTCTGGATTCCACAGCCAACGGTCGGCAGTGTTACGGTGTGGCTGACTTTTGTGATGGGAGTGTAATGCAGCTTCACCAGTGACTTGCTCTGTCCGGTAAGTTTACAGTATGTATTAATGTGTCAAATGTTTACAGTATAGGTTGAACTAACAGCATTTGTGCAAAACTGTACATTCGGTTTCATTAACAGCTGGGGTAATGTTAAGTTCAACTTGCTAAGTGGCCGATATATGCGCTAGCTGCTAACAGTTTGCAGCTAACTGATAGCAGCTATGCGAGTTAACACCAAAGATCTTTGTTAACACTGCCTCAGACCATGCAGAGCAGAAAACAAATATTCTAGGTATTCAAGCCCTTTGATATTTTTATGTTATCGAAGTTATGAGGAAGTGGTGGCACCTGGGGTCTAGAACTAGGCTGTATAAATTTGCCAATAGCAGTCGTCTTCATGAGCTCTCTTAATGAAGTTTAGTTCTAGCGTTAGCCATTTCTCATGAGGCGGCTTGCTAGCATGCTAAGTTGATTCAAAGCGTGTAAAGATTAAACTGTGTATGGTTTACCTCGATATTCCTACTGTATTGATAAAACAATTAGGATAATTGGACTCATAACCTTACTGACTGAGAAAGCCATGGTCTTTTATCTAAAATCTTTCGTTGTGATTTAGCAAGAGGACTTAGGTTGCAGTGTGTGGAATTTGAGCGAATGTGCGTTATTGAGGTGCAAAATGGCATCCATATAATTCCAGCATTATGATTGACATTTAAATTCTATTGTGATAAATGTACTAGGCCTGAAGCAATAGAAAATTAAGTTGCCAAATCATAATATTTTTTAGCTTAACAGTATTAATTAGGTCTCTGGAGAAATAATTTAAATTAACATTTAATGTGATAAACTTAATCAGCTGTTAAACATGGCCAATAGATGCATATTGATAATAATTTTGCCCTCTTTCTTTTTGCAGTTGGAAAACAGAAAATGCAGAGCAATGAACTGGACATGTAAGTTGTGCTTGTTTGGATGTGAAGTCAGGGTCAGTTGCTCAAACACTACTGATTGAAACATGGAGGTTACACCAGAATACGACCCGAAAAAAAACTGCAGAGGGTGGTGAAAACTGGCAGCATCACGGTTCCTCACTTCCCTCCATCAAAGGCCATCCAGGGCAAGTGATGCTTGCGTAAAGGCGGCGGAGTATCATCAGAGACTGTTCTCACCTCAACCACAGACTGTTCACCCCACTCCCCTCTGGGGGCGTTACAGGTCTCTCTGCACCCAAACCAGCAGGTTCAGAGGAAGCTTCTTCCCCTCACGGCTGTCACCCTACTGAACTCTAGCTCTGCATCCCGGTGACAACCAACCAACTAAGCCCCGCCCAATACCTCCTTGCCTGTGCCTGTTGAGGTGTCCACCATGACCATGGAAACCTTGACGGGGACACCCAACCCCAAGGACAATTGCACTACCTATTCCACCCATAGTGTTCTATTTATTTACAAATGTACATACTGTAATTACACTTATACATGGCATTTTCTACTGCTCTTCATACTATTCATCCTGCACATACATTATTCTTACTACTGTTATAATGTTACTGTTTCTGCACTACAGTACTGTTACCACACTGCACATAGCTGTATACTGTACATATATGTCTATATGGTTCATACCGAATATCCATATTTATTCTGGTAATACACTGCACATATTTATACCTAATTTATATTACTCCTAAACCACCTTCTGTAAACCAACTGTATACTACTGTTTACACAAGATATTTCTTATACTGTCTATGCACCACCTGTCTTTGTATATCAGATTGCATTTTTTCTGCTTTTTTGCACTTCTAGTTAGATGTAAACTGCATTTTGTTGTCTTTGTACTTGTACTCTGCAAAATGACAATAAAGTTATCTAATCTAATAGTGCCAACTATTTTTGTGTATATTCTGCAAGTAAACTTTACTATCCAACATAAAGTACCCTTTACAACTTAAAGTAAGGGTAACTCATTTAACAGTAGTAAATACAACTTTGTTTCAAGTAAGCTTTACTTGAGGGCATGAAGTAAACTTTACTAGTTGGAAGTAAGTAACCAGAACTTTAAAGTCTTAAGTAAGGATAACTTCTTCTAAGTAAGCATTACTTGTAGACATCAAGTAAACATAACTTGGAAGAGAAAAGTTTTGTTTACTTAACTTATTTAAGGCAACGAGTTTCCACCCTTTTTTCAAGTAACCATTACTTATTATTTTTTACAGTGCAGCACAGTATGTTTATGTTAGTGAATGCAGGAAAATTGTGAAGGCAAAGTTGAAGATGGACATGATCATGTCCTAATTCGACACAAGGGTGCAGATGGGATAACTGCAGTTAGCCTCCAAGTGACTCTATTGTTGTGACATCTGGCAAAAATGCTATACTAATAAATATAGTTTAATATTAATAATTAACAATGCATGCCTATGCATGGGTCATGGTTTTACCAAAGTCATAGAACAGTCAAAACTATACATATTCTAAAAGTATATGCACTGTACATGAAATATAGCATCAATCAACTTATGTCCCATCTTCCTCCATACCATGCATAACACATACTCCTCTATTCTGTATAGGCGAATCAAGTGAACAGCTGATACATTTTGGCCTGCACTATTAAGGGAAACAAATTAAACACCCTGAACCGTATATTTTCTGAAAGCATATACCCTCCGGAGGAGATATAACACCATTTAAGACATTTCCCATCTTCCTCTATGCCATGAACAATACATTGCCCTCTATTCTGTAAAGGTGAATCTAGTGTAAAGTGGATACATTTTGGCCTATACTGTCCAGGGAAAACAAATTAAACACCATAAACTATATATTTTCTATAAGCATATGTAATACCAGTTAAGACATGTATTATCTTCCTCCATGCCTTGGACAATTTGTTTGTCAAATGTTGCAATTAGTTTTGGTCACTAGCTATACATAATTACATTATGCCCTGTTTGTCCATGTTAACAAACAATGTATAATAATTGTTTCTCCTAAAACAATTATTATAAATTAAAAACAATTTATAATAATTGTTCCTCCCTTTCTCCTAAAATGACTGGACTATAAGCTAACGTGTGCTTTTAACTTAGCCACTAAAGGCTGATAGGCTACATTGTGCACATAAATCATGACAGGGGAAAGAAAAACATTTTAATATGATAAATAAATGGTTTGGTTTGTTTTGACAAACATGTCAGGTCGAGTGCCGTGGCTGAGTTGAGAGGTGGGGCTATATCGTCATAAAGTTGCCGGCTTCGCACCTACAGGCGTCTACACGGCGAAAGTTAGCCGGCGGTTTCAAAAGTTCCCACTTTGGAAGACGGTTTCAAAAGCTGTCGGTTTCAGTCTCCTAAACTGCCGGCGTCGTGGACGTGCAAGGCGTAACCGTTAACAAAACCTCGCCGGTTTTTGTGTCGTGTGCATGGCCCCTCTGTCTCTCTCTCTCTCTCACACACACACACACACACGCACAAATACACACACATGCAAAATGTCCTTTGTCACACACAGCATGTTGAGACAAAACTATCTGTGATTATAGTACCAGTGTGTTACACGCAAAGTGTGTGTGTGTGTGAGAGAGAGAGAGAGAGAGTCCAATGCGGAGAGTGGATGGTGATCAACAAAATGTAAAACTCATGAGGATTAACTGAGTTAATATTTTTGTAAATATTTTATCTTTTCATGGGACAACACTGAAGAAATAACACTTTGCTACAATGTAAAGTGGTGAGTGTACAGCTTGTATAACAGTGTACATGTGCTGTCCCCTCAGTATAACTCAACACACAGCCATTAATGTCTAAACCGCTGGCACCAAAAGTGAGTACACCCCTAAGTGAAAATGTCCAAATTGTGTTAAAAAGTGTTAATATTTTGTGTGGCCATGGAATTCACCAGAGCTTCACAGGTTGCCACTGGAATCCTCTTCCACTCCATGGCGACATCATGGAGCTGGTGGATGTTAGAGACCTTGCATTCCTCCACCTTCCATTTGAGGATGCCCCACAGATGCTCAATAGGGTTTAGGTCTGGAATAATGCTTGGCCAGTCCATCACCTTTACCCTCAGCTTCTTTAGCGAGGCAGTGGTCGTCTTGGAGGTGTGTTTGGGGTTGTTATCATTCTGGAATACTGCCCTATGGCCCAGTTTCCGAGGGAGGGAATCATGTTCTGCTTCAGTATGTCACAGTACATGTTGGCATTCATGGTTCCCTCAATGAACTGTAGCTCCCCAGTGCAATGCATATACTATTCTTGACTGGCAAGACACACTTGTCTTTGTACTCCTCAGCTGGTTCCCGCCACACACACTTGACACCATCTGAATCAAATAAGTTTATCTTGGTCTCATCAGACCACAGGACATGGTTACAGTTATCCATGTCCTTAGTCTCCTTGTCTTCAGCAAACTGTTTGCGGGGTTTCTTGTGCATCATCTTTAGAAGAGGCTTCCTTCTGGGACGACAGCCATGCAGACCAATTTGATGCAGTGTGCGGTGTATGATCTGAGCACTGACAGGCTGATCCCCACCCCTTCAACCTCTGCAGCAATGCTGGCATCACTCATACGTCTATTTTCCAAAGACAACATCTGGATATGACGCTGAGCATGTGCACTCAACTTCTTTGGTCGGCCATGGCGAGGCCTGTTCTGAGTGGAACCTGTCTGTTAAACCGTTGTATGGTCTTGGCCACCGTGCTGCAGCTCAGCTTCAGGGTGTTGGCAATCTTCTTATATCCTAGCCATCTTTATGTAGAGCAACAATTATTTTTTTCAGAACCTCAGAGAGTTCTTTGCCATGAGGTGCCATGTTGAATTTCCAGTGACCAGTATGAGAGTGTGAGAGCGATAACACCACATTTAACACACCTGCTCCCCATTCACACATGAGAACTTGTAACACTAACAAGTCACATGACACTGGGGAGGGAAAATGGCTAATTGGGCCCTATTTTGACATTTTCACTTTCACTTCAGGGGTGTACTCACAAGCGGTTTAGACATTAATGGCTGCTTGTTGTGTTATTTTGAGGGGACAGTGAATTTACACTTTTATACAAGCTGTACACTGACTACTTTACATTCTAGCAAAGCGTCATCTCTTCAGTATTATCCCATTAAAAGTTATAATAACATATTTACAAAAATATTTACTCAGTTAATCCTCATGAGTTTTACATTTTGTTGATCACCGTCCACTCTCCACATTGGACTCTCTCTCTCTCTCTCACACACACACTCACACACACACACTTTGCATGTAACACACTGGTACTATAATCACAGACAGTTTTGTCTCAACATGGTGTGTGTGAGAAAGGACATTTTGCATGTGTGTGTATTTGTGCGTGTGTGTGTGTAAGAGAGAGAGACAGAGAGAGACAGTATCAGTAAAGGTGTGAACTTTATTTGTAAGTGTGTGCATATGTGTTTGTGTGGGTGTGGGTGGGTGGGTGGTTGTGAATGTGTTTGTGAGAGAGTCAATGTGCATAGATGTGTGGGTGTGTGGTTGTGAATGTGTTTGTGAGAGAGTCAATGTGCATAAATGTGTGTGTGTGTGTGTGTGAGAGAGATAGATAGAGAGAGAAAAGAGTGTCCAACGTTGAGGGTGGACAGTAAGCAACATGTAAAACTCATGAGGACAACATAACTAGTGTCAAGCCTTAGAAACTACCTCCGACTACAGGAGGTGCAGCATAGCACTCTCTGCGGGCATATCTCCAGACCAGAGATTGGCTACTGCTACAAAATCCATCACTAGATATCCTTGAGTGTGGATGATTATGCTAACCTGACCCTAGCCAGATGAATTTCGTTCCGCTTAGCTCCGCCTAGCTTCACTCACATCCATCTGGGACCTCTTCCATTGAGAGTGATTTCTGCAACCGACTTTATGGTTCAGCCAATCAGGACGCAGGGTGGGAGTTTCATAGATGTGACATAGCGTAGAAGCGACTGTGAGACTGTTATTAGCAGGGATGGATTACTGCACGGGCCTACCGGGCCCAGGCCCAGGGGCCCAAGGGGTCAGGGGGCCCTGAAGCCCAAACCTTTGCATGGAATCATTGCCTCAATATCAACAAATCAGGATGTAGGCTATGAATCTGATTGAATTTAGTATTGGCCATCCCCAAAATGCACCAGAATACAGGAAATCACATCAAACAAATTAAACATTTTCTGGGGGAGGACCCCCAAACCCCCCCTCCCACATATACAACAATAAGTGGGGGCCCCTTAATACATCTGGGCCCCGAAATTTCATAATCCGCCCATGGTTATTAGCCTCACGGGTTGGCTTCGATGTGAGTGGTTGAAGTAGCACGTCAATAGATGACGGACAAGTGGCTTATTCAATCATATGCAAGCATTTTTTGATTAGGCCCAGCCTTCTGAAGCAACACTTCAATGGATCGGTTCCAGATGGATGAGTGGAGCTAGGCGGAGCGAAATTCATCTGGCTAGGGTCAGGTTATGATTATGCACCAGTCACACCAGATCCCATTGCACCAGACTACCTTCTGAAGTTTGTCAGCTGCAACTGTGCAGGTGTCTGTGACACTCTCAGGTGCTGCTGTAAAAAGCAAGGAGTCAAGTGTATTTCTGCTTGTTGGAACTGTCATGGTAACTCTTGCCAGAACATCAACCAGCCAGAAGATAACAGGAGTGAGGAAGTGCAGGGGAGTTGAGGGATGAGGTTTGTTAAATTTTAAACTGATTAAGAAAGTTTTGTTTTGTAATTGTTCAATAAAACCACTTGTTATGGATTTTTTATGGACTTGGAGTAATTTTTACTCAAAACTAATGGCTGGGATAGATTCAGCACCCCTAAAAACCCCTAGTTAGACATCTCAAAAGCTAATATTGGTCAACAAAATGTTTTCATTATATTCGCCCAGTCCCTCTGGGCACCCCAAACTTGATGGGCTCTCCAGGGGCCTGTACTACGAAGCGGGGTGTCTGGCTTATCTGGGTAACTTCGAGAGTAACTTGATCACGTGTGGCGTAACTTCCCGATTAACCCGTACTACGAAAGGTGGATAGGTTTTAACCGAGGTATGCTGCCATGGCAATTTACGCTGCATCTCAAACCTGCTCCGACCAGGTTATGTTCTTGGTTAACCCGAGGTTTCTGTTAACCACACCCTTTATAAGTACCACCCCTCCACTAACAATTTCTCCCGAGACATGTCGGCGTACCTGGATGATCCATACGACATTGGAGCGCAAATCGTGAGGCACTCTCTTCGCAGGGCGAGGGGTTTTAGAGACCGCCAGAAAATATATATAGCCTACCCGGACGATATTCTCTATGAAGATACAGATTGTCAGCCGAGGGAATTCGTTATCTTTGTCAGATGATCTAAGACGACGTCTCATATCAATGCCCTGCCCATACGTGGACATTCATGTATTCAATCGGTGATGCAAGAATACTGTATGTCCGAAAATAAATCGGACATAGGCCTACATGCTGAACATCTGAGCAAGAATAGCCTAACAGTAGGCCTAATAAATAAAAATCACCATTTTAACAAACTTGTTGAATTGAATGTCATATTAGCCTACTGTACCCTGCACATAAAGGCTACACATTTCCACAGCACCAGAATCCGACCGAATGCCTCCCTCAACCCCCTCCATAATCGGCCTTCCACTATTATTTGCGATGGCCAACTCCTCTGCTACTGTAAAACACTCTGGTGCCTTTCCTCCTACAGTAGCCTAGGCCTAGTGTTCGAAGACACCTGTTTCTTGTTAGCTGTAAAACAGAGGCCAAGTGAAGGCTATAAGCTAGGCCTACATGTTTTCATAATTAAGAAATATTAATGCAATCTATAACTATATAAACCTACTATTCTGAATAATGTTTCTGTGTATCATTTTCACCTGCTGCCATGTGCATTTGGCAATGGTGTTGCATCGGAAATGTTCACAGGATTAGGCATACAATACACTAAATTAGTCAATGGGGGCTACTTAAACATTCAATTATCCTTATTACTGAAATCTATATGCCCACTTCTGAATTGGGTTGCATATGTAGGCCTTTCTATGAACTCAAAATAGGCTATTTAATTATTTCAACTCATTTCAGACATTCCACAAGCTACTAATCCTCCGTAGGTTCACACTAAACATTTGATCTATATTACCCTGCATTTATTTTATTCTCTACATTTTACCATATTTGGGCCTACCCACCTTACCTATTTTCTTTTTGCCAAAAGACACCAAAGGGTGCCTGCTTGCATCAGGACACAGGTCTACTGGCATTTCTGAAAAAGCAAAAAAACCTGAAACTCAGATAAAAGACAGATACAATATGACTTTAACAGCTTACATGTACGCATAGAGCTTTAAACATAATGATCAACTAAACCAATCAAATCAATTAACAAACAAATAAATAAACTAACAAACAATAACAAAAACATATATAGAGCAGAAGCATTGTCATTCCATCAATTTTATTTCATCTGACAGTTCCAGTGATAGAAAAATAATGACCATCAAAAATAATTCAAGTATCACTATAGAAAGTCTTGTTCCAAATGGGAAAGTACAAGTGTAGAAACAGGCACAGACATGTTACAGTCCAACAATACTTACACATTTACTACAATGGAGTAACACCAATTTACACAGACTTTACAAGACACTAAGTTTCCCATTTGCATTCCTCATCTGGGAAAAGTATCACCACCACTAAACATAATGAACCATTTCAAGGCTAAATCCCTTAACTGTCTCTCAATACTATTCATGCCAAATGAAAAAGATTTTTCAGTCCAACATCATTCTTTGTAAGGTCAACCTCACCCCTCAAACACACATATTTTATCTCTTCAGGCATAGTCACATTTAAATACTGTGATAGCCAGAAATACCACCATTATAACCATTACACTGACTTTGGCTTTAAATAAACCATGGACCAAAGCCACCTGACACAGTAAATACGATGTACTTACTGGGACAGTGGGGATACTATGACAATGACTCCCAGTTCACTGGTGGAGAGAGACTACAGTAGGCTAGATTCTCGGGCAGAGTCTTATTCCAGAACAGACCTGGAACTGACCCACAAGAGTCCTGACAGGTACAGAGATCTGGGCCGGGGTTAGCCAGCCTGGCTGGATGCTGTACACCTAGACAGTTTAGATTCTCACTTCTACCTTTGATCAGATGTAGGTTAAATAATACATTGACAGAGGACTAATTTCCTAGACAATTAGAAATCAGCAGCTGGAATATTACTCTTGCTAGTTGCTACTGCAATTCCAGAATACTACTCATTACCGTGGAAACCGAACCACTGTATTGATCATTGCATAGAGACCTATTTTTGCTAATCCTAAGGAACTCGTCGGACATTATGGGTTGTCATTTCTAGATGAGAAATTGTGAGGATTGACAAATAACACTTGAAACACTGAAAACTCCACAGACAGCACTGTCACTGTTCACAAGTCTTAAATATACTTATCTACAGTTTGCTACATTTTTGTTGAGCCTGCTAAACATAGCCTCACAAACATAGCCTTTCTGTGAAAAACAATTCAAGTGGAAACAAAAACACTAAGAATTTAATGTATAGTGATGCTGAACAACATTTAATTTTAATACCACAGATGTTGAGGCATTTTTTCTTTTAAAATGTTATTTGTTTCTGTCAGCTACAGTCTAATCATAATTCAACACTGTGTAGCAATGAAAAAACAAAAATAAACATGTGAACAAATGTGGTAAGTGTAAAGACACACTTGACTGCTATTCTTTCAGCAAGCTGCTGGTTACACCACACAATCGTATTGCAGGTGAAATTGCTTGCCACTTCAATGGATTCCCTTCGTGGATGACCCACAGACCTCCCTTCCCACTCACTCTGCCCATGAAAAAACTCAGTCTCAGACGCAGTGTCTTTACACTTCCAATAAGTACCCCTCCCCCGGCTCTTTGATTTGTGAGCGCATAACAAAGTTTTGATCTCCATGCCTCCCTCTCCCTGAAAGAGGGGGCAACACTGGTGCAGTGAGTCATGCTTGTTTGGGTTGTTTGCTTGCACTTTAAAGATCACAAGGACAGCTTTTCCTTGATGTCTTTGACTGTTTACTAGTGTACCGTGTACCCCAACAGGAAGTGTCCTGCACATAGAGATCCATTCCCTTGTGCTGTCCTACAGTATAAACATCAAAACCCTCTAATACATTATTAGCTACGTATGCTGGCAGTTGTAAGCTGGATACATATGTTCAAAACAGTGGTTTGAGATACTGTATGTGGCATAAAGGTGTCAGTGGTGTTTTTAGACTACCAGCTGCCAGTGTTCAAGACCATTTGGAACTCAGAGATTCGGGAGCGGCTGACCTGGAACCAAAGTGCTTTTGAGTGTCGATACTTCAAAAGTACCGAACCAAAAACTTCTTTTACAGATGTTTAAAAAGGTAGCAAAGGTATGCATTTCCATTATAATGCATACAAAATCAATACGCACTGATCACAATGTATTGATGTCCAGGAGTCAGTGAGGTCAATATGGGTGCCTGAGTTTCTGACTTGAACTTGTTGGTGGATGATGTTCAAATCTTTACAACCAACTTGGATCTTGTATTTACCTGAGCTCCAAGTTGTCTTGAACATATCCATCCCCATGACCACATGCCATGAGTCAATCTGTAGGCCTAGCATGTATTAACAACAAATATGGTCCCTGGGACTCCAACTCAAACCTTTGCATCCAACTCATTGTAGTCATAGGATTTTAACTTGAGGGTGGAGTGTGGAGGTGACCTTTCTCAACTGTGCCCTCAGCACTGGCACAAGTTCTAGCTGTCAGGGGTTTCTCTAAAAACGAATACCTTGAAGTGTGTTTGCTACTAAAATGCTACAGGGCAAATCCATCAATAGGCGGACATGGTTTATAATAGCTTTAGAATACCTGAGAGTGGAAATTATCTGTTTAATCCATTCAGTCTGTCCTGGCTTTCATGACACCCCAACAAATAGGTGCAATTGAAATGTCATTAATAACAATGACATGTCTATATTTTCATTTCCCTATATCAGTCTGATACAGTAAATGGAATACTCAACCATAATTATTACCCTCAGGAAGAACTTTAAAAAATATCCCAGTGCCTGGTCTCAAAGATAGTATAGTCAGTATGTAACATCAGCCACAAAAAACATTCATAGTTACCGATTATCCAGCTATCAAAATTGTTTTGCAGCCTTCACAGTTCTCTTACTAGAGTCTATGAGTAACTTATTCATAGCAAACAAAACACTAACAGCCCACTATAACAGTGACTTTGCTTCCACGTCAAGCAAGGGCCAAGCATACTTAAGGGTCATTCACACCAGGAACGATAACTATAAAGATCATTTTAACTATAACGATAAAAGCGTCCACAATGACCAATGTCAGTGTCGATGAATGAGATGGCTAAAATGTGATAGATTCTGATTGGCTCTCAGATTTGTATCGTTCTCAAAATCGCAATATCCCCAGTGATATCGTTCTTCATGTTGTTATCGTTACAGTTATCGTTCTTGGTGTGAACGACCCTCTAGTCATAAAACTCGGAACTTAATAATATCTACAATAATTTCTACAATGGCTGCTGTAGAGTAATGTTCTGCAAATTAAAACCAATTAGTAATGTCAGTCCTGATGGATTTGCCCCACAAATAAAATAAAATGTACTTTCATGATATACTTCGATACTTGGTGCTAATGAATTAAAACCGTGCATGTGTTTTATCAAGGAGGCAAATACCATTAAGAACTAATACCATATTTCATGGACTTCATATTGTAAAGAAGAGTAGAATCTGCTTAGTGCTTACACACAGAAAATAAGGCAATACACTTTTAAAAAATAAAGGACTCATGCATATCAATAATATATCATTGGAGAATATGATAATAAAGTATTCATGAGCAACTGGATTATCCAGACTTGAAGCCAATATGCGCAGCTGTTCTCTTAAAAAAGTCTGTGAATGCAATTAAAGCTTTTCCTGTCCTCTCTCTTTTTGTGTGTGTGTGTGTGTGTGTGTGTGTGGGGGTAGCAGGGTGGTCAGGCAGATGCATCATCAAGCATTGCACATTCAGTTCTAATGCCACACCGCATGCTACTTTGGTTTGGCATTCAAATATTTCAAGACAATCAAAAGCACTTATGACTGCCCTTCAGCCAACAGTAACCACAATCTCCTCCTGTCCTGTGATATGATGGACACCTCCCATGAGTCATAATATGGAATGTTCTGTATGCCTTAAAATCTATGCTTTAAAATATATGCATTAAAATCATCATGAAGTTATCAGGTGGCCCAGCGAGTGCTGTAGTTCCATCCCAGATGGCAGTGGACAGGACCGAATAAGGCATTGAGCACATACATCCCTAGGAGACGTTTACATTAAGGCATATCTATACTGACCACAATGCATAAGACTCTAACCACGACTCTGGCTCTGAACCGATTTTTTTCTTTGTTTGTTTGTTTTCATAAAAAGCATCTCTACTTTTACCCCAGACACAACTTAAAATCTACGGGCAAGGATTTGGGCTCTACCACTGTGCCCCCACCCCACCGCACACGCTTATGGCCCACTGCGACTGGAGCGGAGGATCCCATCCAGGCCGTTGAGCTGCCGCAGGAAGCCTCGGTTGGGGATGACACCGCGATGGTCCTTCACCGTCTTGATGGCCTCCACCAGGGTCATGTTCTGCCGAATCATCAGGTAAGCCAGCACAAGTGTGGCTGATCTACTGACACCAACCGCACAATGCACAAGGACTTTCCCTGCGAAAACAACAGGCATTGAACGAAACCTTTATTGCCCCAAGGTGAATGTGTCTTGCACTCAAGAGAACTCACATTGAACATTAAGCACAGACAACAATAAATAACAATAAAACCACACCAAACATCCAACACTGAAGACGTAGAAGATACAGAAACAGAACATAACAACAACAACAACAACAACAACAACAACAACAACAACAACAACAGCAATGGTGGAGAGGCATGCAATCATCATACATGCATTCATTGGTAACATCATCTACAAAATTATGTTCTGCACAGTTTGGCATGTAGAGTGATTCCCAGCTCAGAGGGAGAGGGTGCCCATCTAGGGCCAACCAGACACAGAAAGGAGCTGGAGGCTCCTTTGAGATGAGATAAGAACTTTTGCTCACCTCCATTGCTGAGTGCTTTGTGGATGAACTCCGAGGCGGGATAGAAGTTTACGCTCATGTCAAACGTGGGTGAGTCGTGAGCCTCGATGCCCTGGTAGGTGATATTCATGCCAGCGTAGTACTCGGCGCCCACTCTCCACTTGCTCTGGGCACAGTTCAGGATGTGGGTAATGCCAAGCTTCGCCAGCTCCCGGCGATCTGCAGCGATCTCCCTGCACACCACAAAAGCAACGTAGGCCAACGTAACAGACCATCTGCGCACCACACAATGCCAGTGATGCCATCTTGAAGTGTCCTCTTGTTTTGAACGAGTCAGCAAAAAACAAACAAACATGGCACCCCACAATGTAATATGGCATTCATTGTAATGATTACACCCACTGCACAAACAGAAGTGCAGACAGTGGAATACAATTTAAACCAATTGTTAATTTCATTTATGCATTTGTTTCTTATCCAAGCAAGTGAAGCATGTCATCCCTTTCTAGTCTGAAACTAGCCATTGCACACCAGACCAGTTATTTAAAAAACAAATTTAATAAATAAATAATTAAATACAAAATAGTTAGACTACAGTATGGTTAAGGTACAATGCAAAGTTAATGGATTGTTTAGGCATAGCTATTGCCAACAGCGTTAAATGATAACGAAAGGGAATTATATTGTTTGATCTGCTGAAGGCTACTTACTGGTCACCTATATAGAGGTTTGGCCATACTTCATCGGCGTGATTACAGGCTGTTTTCCCAGTGTACAGCAGCCTCTCCAGCTCGCCGACTGTGAGCATGGGAGATCCTTTCTCCGCATCCTTCCGACTCGGCGATCTAGAGTTGCTCCTGGACCGGGAGAATCTCGACATAAAAGCCATCTGAGACGTCAAATGGCGAATGCTGTCTTATGCAGGAAATAACCTAACCTACCCACAAAGGGAAACAGTGAATTTGGTTATAGTGTCACTTATTCGTTGCCATATGTTGCAGCATATAGCCTACAAATAATTTAATTCAATATCGCCGCTTTTAGTTAATTGATAGACATTAAAGGAAAATACAATTTGCGTTGTTGTCGAATATGAAAGTCTTCCTGCAATCGAATGTGATGAAACGGAAAAAAAACCTTGTCCATAAATACTATTGACAATACGGATTCACCGCTGGTTGATAAACAAATCCTATCATGCGTACGTGCAGGGCTTACATTCAGCATTCCACTACACGACAGACGCAACGGCCAATAGCAAGACAAAAGAAATACTTCAAATTAATAATATTAGAGACGGCAGTCATACAACCTTCCATCCGTGAAGTCGGTGCTTTTCCAAATTAAATCCTTCAGATTGGCATAGCGCACACACACTGCGCGAATATTCCAGCTTGTTTCATGGGGCCATTTTTGTCTTCACGAAGGATGCTGCCCGTGGATACAGACACACCCCCGAAACCTCAGCATCGACTCCACAAGTGTGTGACATGGTCAGACAGGCTAGCGTTACGGTTCGTATCCACACATCTGTCCATTAAAAAAAAAATAATTCAATGACTCACGAAAAAGCCCGAGCGGCTCTGCAGCCCAGTTGTTTCACATAAATTATGTATGTTCCCTGATAGAGTTCTAGGTTATCATGTCATTGTGTCAGAGAAGAGGACTGATAGGTCTAGGTAGATAGAGATAGATAGATAGATAGATACTTTATTGATCCCCAGGGGAAATTCAAGGTCTCAGCAGCGTACAGACAATACAAACACATTCTTTAACAGCAGAAAGAGTATAGTATATAATATAAAAACACAACTAAGCAATAAGGACAGTAGAAGATAAAGAATATGCTAAATATACTAAAATACAAATTATACTAACACTTAAATACAATATACAGTATCCACATAGTGGTGATTAATCAATCAGAGGCGCTTGCAATGACTGAGGCAGGGACTGAGCCTGTGATTCTCTGTGCATTGTAAGGTATGGTAAGGTGCTCTAAGATGCTCTGTGTGAGTGTCATGGTGGTAGTGCAATGGTGATAGTGGTCATGGTGATAGTGCAAATGAGTAAGTCCAACAGTGCAACAATGCAGAAATAAAGTAAAGTAAAGTCTATATATCTATATATTTAACTAAGAAAATGTATAAGTGTGGCCTCAGTTCGGCTGTGGCATGGAGGGGGGGTTATGCATATGTGCTAATGTGCTAATATAGCACGCAACAGTGAGGCATAAAGACAGTGGTAAAAGTGGCTAGTGGACAGACAGTATCCAAACATGGAGGGGGTGAAGAGGCAGACAGACTATGCAGAGAAGTCTATCTCTCCTCTTCCCTTAAGTGAGGCATTGAACAGTTCAATGGCCCTGGGGACAAATTACTTTCTCAGTCTGTCAGTTGTGCAAGGCAGTGAGCGAAGTCTCCAGCTGATCAGGCTCTTCTGCTCTTCTGCTTAACAATAGGTATTAGTTCATTTATCCTCTGCTATGTCTGATCACCATCTATCCGTTCCTGGAGGCCCAAACTACATTTGGACAATAAACAGGGAGTGCAGCACCAGGTCTGATTTTCACTGCAATATTTTTTCCAACTGTTACATCTTAATCTCATTACGAGTAAACACAATTCATCTTCAGACCAGCCCTCACCACAAGGAACTGATTAATGCAGGCCTGAGAAGACACCGACCCCTGCAGGCAACACTTGGCGACGGGGCACATACAGTTGGAGAGGTTGGTTTATGGCTATGCTTAGACTGTCCTGACTACAGTCATCATCAGTCTAGAAAAATAAGGATTCCCCTGAGTCTGCCATAGCCTATAACAGAATAGTGAGTAAATAGTTAAAGGTATCCAATACAGTTATGATTCTTCAGGTTGGGGGAGAGTGAAGTGGTGGTTCTCCGTAGATGGGTGGGCTAAACCATATCAGAAGCTGCAAGCTGTTTTATTAAGGTAAAAAGCGTGCATAAGATGCCTTTAAAGGTTTGGCCTCTTAATGGACAGGATGGGTCCCCGGAGTCTTTGAGCCCATTGGTCTTTCAGCCTCCTGATTTGGTACTTGGTCTGCTGTTCATGTCGAACAACCAGTGGTGTTAGTGCAGCCTACCGCCACATAATTTCACCGTGCACCTTTAAGCCAGGTCTATGATCCTGGCCATACATGCAATTATGCGGAATACAAAAATCAACTGAGACCTCTGCAGATGATTCATAAAATAGCTTTCAAATGTAATATTGGACTGCATGTGAAAAAGTTTGAAATGGTTTTATATTTTATGTATTATCATTTAGGTTATTATTTGTCATGTTCAGGCTAAAAATTTTAATTTTTTATTTAAAAAAGTATTTTGTTTAATTTTAATTGCATAGTTGGGAAAATCAAACAGTGCAGCCCGACAGCCTACTGAGTTTTTAATGTAATGAAGAGCATGAAGGTATATAATATACAAATAAAACATTACACGAATGTATGATCAAAAACAGTAACGTTTAAATTGGCGCCGTTATAGCTTTGAATGCGTCGATTGGCCTGTGCAGTATCAGTGCAGTAAGCACCAGATGGAGACTTTTATCATGAAAGCCGAAAAAAGGAAAATCACCAGGAAGTAGTTTCATTTTGCAGCAGTCGTAAATGATGGCGCCAGCTGTCCTTGTTCACGTCAAAACATTGTCAGGACTGCTCTCTGCATAAGTTAAGTAAGTGTTTAAGCATCCTAATAGGGTGCTACTATTGTTTCTATGTGTATACAATATCCATTAATGGCAAAGTTACAATCGTTATCATTTGTTTTCTTTTTAACTATATAACAGCAATGTAAACATTAGCTACTCATAGGGCCAGCCAGCCAGCCAGTCAGTCAGTCTACTTGTTAGGAAAAATAATATATCATTGAAGCAGAGGCGAATTCATGGTGTGCATACCTATCTACCGTACTGTCCGAACGTTACACAGTAGGCTGCAGTGTGGTTCTATAGCTTGTTATTTTGCTATTTGACACGGAGCTTTTTGGACATCTGTAGGAAGGATGTTGCCAAGTTCATGCACATCATAATTTAATTTATGCGAGAGCAGTGCAGGTAGGCTGACTACCTAAGCTTAAGACAAATATTGCACTACAGGTTAATGAATCAGTATGAAATGAAAACGGATATGTTCTACCTTCATGAAATCAATAGCTAAGAAACACTAATAAAATTATATTTTGTTTTGTGTGAGCAGGTGGTACCTTGTTTGTGAGAAGACGCACTTGCATTTGCATAAAGAAAAATCCTTATTGTTTAGCATTTACTTATTGTTTAGCAAAGGCATGATGGTGTTAAATACTTGCTCACTTGTCATAGCAGCAGTTGATGGAAATTATTCTTGATCTGTCTCCATCTGTAGAAATGGCTTCGTTTGGTTGGAAGCGGAAGGTTGGGGAGAAGGTTTCCAAGGCGACAGTGGAGCAGTTTGAGCGGGAGGCGGAGGAGAAGAAGGATGAGCTGGAGGTGGAGGGTGTGGACTGGCTGCACGCCATCAAGCGCAGACGAGAGATCCTCTTGGAGGACTGCGCCACCAGGAGCAAGCGCCTGAAGGATGAGGGAACAGTACTGGCTGAACAGGGCAGGTGTGTGACCGTGTGTGTGACCGTGTGTGTGACCGTGTGTGTGTGTGTGTGTGTGTGTGTGTGTGTGTGTGTGTGTGTGTGTGTTATAGTGAGTCTGTCTGGTGTGTGTGTGTGTGTGTGTGTGTGTGTATGTGTATGTGTGAGCCAGCATGAGGGTGTGTGTGTGTTATAGTGAGTCTGTCTGGTGTGTGTGTGTGTGTGTGTGTGAGCCAGCATGAGGTGTGTGTGTGTGTGTGTGTGTGTGTGTGTGTGTGAGAGAGACAGAGAAAGAGAGAGATTGTTTAAGCAACCCAGATGCTAATACACTGAGCAGAGGAATGATGACCAGTGTGTGTGTGTGTGTGTGTGTGTGTGTGTGTGTTTGTCTGTCTGTCTGTGTGTGTGTGTGTGGGTTTGTCCATCCCGCATCATATCTTTCCTATTGGTGCTGATATTTGATGGCTTAGGTTGGCCACTACACTAATATAGATGACTCACTTTTCTAAGGACAAACAAAAAGTTGGAAAACACATTTTGTAGAGAACAGACTTACAGAATGTGGTACAGCAATTTTATTATATGATATTCAAGGTGCTGATAATGCTTTAAGTAACAGTGTTCCTATATTTTCAAAACGGTTGAAGATGCACACTGTGGTTCCTTTTTGGGTAGGGATAGTTAATTGGATTGCACCTTCCCTAACAGGCTGCTGAAGCTGTGTGTATGTTGGCCTGGGATTCTTTATGACTCAGTACGAGCAACTTTGTTTCCCATTTGATTGATTGATTGATTGATTGATCGATTGATTGATACTTTATTAATCCTTACAAGGAATTACTTTGTTACAGAAGCTATGCATCATCAGAGCACCACAACACACACATACACTGCATCCAACACACACTACGGCCAACATTACATAACCATGTCTACTGAATGTACATTGATGCAGAGTTAAGCCAAAATTTTACTGAGCTAAGATTGCCTATGAACACTTGTCTGGAGGGCCGCGAGGATCAATTCACTATAGTAGATTAAGAATTGTAGTAGGGAATAGGATCATAAACTGCGCCATTAACCATTAACATGAAATTAGGCTGATATGTCTGTTCTTGTGCATCTTGGCTGTCAGCTATTACAGCCAATGCAAAACATCAGCCACACCTTGGGAATTTATATTCTTGGTCTGTTTTTTTATGGATTTTTTTGTTTTTTACAAAACCTCTTAAAGCCCACCAGATTGCTCACTTG
This sequence comes from Alosa alosa, assembly GCF_017589495.1. NCBI lineage: Eukaryota > Metazoa > Chordata > Actinopteri > Clupeiformes > Clupeidae > Alosa > Alosa alosa. The sequence goes on from NC_063200.1 coordinate 16,639,054, forward strand.
AGATAATTCTGTGCTTCATAGATTGCCCACTTGAGGTAGTTCTGTGCTTCATAGATTGCTCACACAAAAGTTAGAGTAGACGGCACTGCTGAAAACAAACATTTTCCACTAAAGAAAGGCAGGCAGTGTTAGCCATATTTCCAAAATGTTTAAACATCTGCAGAGTTCGAATTACACTACGAAAATCGGGGCAGTTCGAAATACACTATGACGTGTATGACGTATGTGCGTATTAAAAGGCAGTTTTTTTTATTTTCAACTGAAATGTCAATAGTGTAATACACTTGTGTGTAAATGTAGCAAACTCCATGAGTCTAGTAACTAAGGTATGCTGCAT
>NC_063200.1:16644390-16699390 GCF_017589495.1 Alosa alosa
TGTGTGTGTGTGTGTGTGTGTGTGTGTGTGTGTGTGTGTGTGTTATTACTGTAGAATGTGTTTTATTACTGTAGAATGTGTTTTAGTCAGGAGAGTGTTACCCGGGAATATGTATGTTAAAAGGGTGTGTTATACTGGAAGGAGTGGTGAGTGGAACAGACAACAGCTTTTGACACAAACACACACACACACACACACACACACACACCACACACACACACACACACACACACACACACACACACACACACACACACACACACACACACACACACACAAAGAGAGGCTGTGTGTGCCCTTTTTGAGATTAATCACCTGCTCGTGAAGTGTGTGTGTGTGTGTGTGTGTGTGTGCAGGACGTCTGGGGAGTGGTGGTATGGTGGTACGGTACTGCATGTCCTGTGTGTGTGTTTGTGCGTGTGTGTGTGTGTGTGTGTGTGTGTGTGAGAGAGAGAGAGACAACCAGTGGAGACTGGTTCTCAAGTACAGCTTATCAGGGGCCAGGGGAGAGAAGACCGAGTGGAGAAAGGGTGACTGACCACATGCTGGTGGTGATGCCTAAAAAGTGTGTGTGTGTGTGTGTGTGAGAACCAGACTGGTTCAAAAGCACAACTTATCAGGAATGTGGACAGAAGACCAAGTGGAGAAATGTGTGTATGTGTGCATTCAACATAGATAAGGCTGACATCTTAAAAAGATGTGTGCGTGCGTGTTAGCAAGAAATGTTTCTGTGTGTATATATGAGAGCAGAGTGTGTATGTGTTTGAGTGTATTTAGGTGAGAGAGAGTGAGTGCAAGACATATTCAGCATAGGAAATGGACTGATGACAGTCAGGACAATTTCTAACTAGCCAGCTAGTATTGCTCAGTGCATGTATATAACATGCTTTACTTGCTACCTGGATAATTTCAGCGAATATTCTTAAGGTGAGATGAATGATAAGAACCATAGACTGTATATATACAATCTATGATAAGAACATTAAACTTCACTGTGTTCAGTGGGTTTCTAACTAATGACATCACCTACTAGCCAGCTAGTTACAGCTGTTGAACATTCTCAATAGAATTTTCGTGACGGTAAATCCCTTTCAATGCAGTATCCCTTAACATTTTTCCTTCACTAAAGAAACAATTTAAGGTATTCTGTGCAACACCCTTAAACAAACCCCCTACCTAAGGAGAAATTAAGCCTTAAGGGTCATACTTCAGGGGAAAAACTTCAGGTGTTTTGTGTTTACCCTCACTATGCCTCGCAGTGGCACCATGCGTTGTGTAATCAAATACATCGGTATGGCGGTATATAAAAAAATCATATCATAACGAAAGTATACGGTGTGAACCGGTATACCGCCCACCACTACCTACACACACATACACACACCAACACACAGGACTCTGTTATGCCTGTTCACTGTCTCCATCAACTACTAACATTTACTCCTGTCCGCCTACTGGCACTCCAAAGCTCACACACACACACACACACACACACACACACACACACACACACACACACACACACACACACACACACACACACACACACTCACAGAGGGTTGGAGGGCAGAGTCTGGTGATGTGTATTTTCCACTTACAGTAAGGTGTGTGTGTGTGTGTGTGTGTGTGTGTATGAGAGCAAGAAATGTTTCTGTGTGGGTATATATGAGGGGGGTACTCCGTGAGGTAACGCATGTCTGCTGGTGGGTAGTTAATGAGGGGATGCTCTGTGAGGTAACGCATGTCTGCTGGTGGGTAGTTAATGAGGGGATACTCTGTGAGGTAACGCATGTCTGCTGGTGGGTAGTTAATGAGGGGATATTCAGTAAGGTAACGCATGTCTGCTGGTGGGTAGTTAATGAGGGGATATTCAGTAAGGTAACGCATGTCTGCTGGTGGGTAGTTAATGAGGGATATTCGTAAGGTATGTCTGCTGGTGGGTAACGTGAGGTAACGCATGTCTGTGGTGGGTAGTTAATGAGAGGTCTGGATATTCCTGGGTTTCCAGTTGTTGGGAAATGACAATGTCCTGGATCGCGGAGGTCTGTTGAGGCCCAACCTAATTGGGTTTCCCAGCTGTTAGTGGGATCTGCAGGGGAAATGACAACATCTAAATGTGCCTCACACACGGACACACACACACACGGACACACACACACATACTGCCTCTCCCCTCTGCTCCTGTTTCTAGCACTGCACACTGCTCTGCTCTGCTCTGCTGACACTACATCTCCTCCCATCCATGATCACTTTAAGCATCACACTCCCAATACCTCACAGTCAGTATGCATATTGTGTGTGTGTGTGCGTGCGCATTTCTATGTGATTTAGTGGCTGACAGATCTCCACACAGGCTACCAACCATATCAATCTGCAATACTTTTGCTCAGGGTTTTGAACCAGAATTTCTTCCCAATTGGTTCGTTCCCAACAGAAACAGTATTTTAACGTTTCCGGTTTTCGGTTCAACCGTTCCTGAACTGGTTAGAACAAAAAAACGAGATAACGCTTCTGTCACTTGCTTCTGTCAAGTGTCATTCGTTTTTTGTCATGACAAGTTAGGGTTAGTGTAAGGGTTATGGCAGAGTCACTCTTATATAGATACCTTCAATGAAAGTGCTACATATACTTCTTACATAGCTAAATTGGTGCAAATGACAAAGAGGGCAGGCTACATAGCTGTCATTGAGAACTTCAATTGACCAAACCTGGTCAGGGCCCAATCAGTGCATTTGTTTCTCTTATGTCATCAAACAATACAAAACCACAAAGCATTACCAGAGACTTTCTAATGAGGAGACACAGCACTCAAAAAATCCTCCATAGAAATGCATGGGGTTAGTTTGTAACGCCAATATGGCAGTTGTCTACACATATCACACCCCTTCCGCGGCAAAACGTCGACATGTGAATACATTGAGCCAATCATGTGCTGTGTTGTGAATACATTGAGCCAATCATGTGGTGTGTTGTGAAGACATTGTGCCAATCATGTGTTGTGATCTGGCCGCTGGAGCAAGATTGATGCCGTGAAGCCTTGCGTACGAAGTCGAAGTCGAAGTCGGCTTTTATTGTCAATTTCTTTACATGCACTGGTCATACAAAGAATTGAAATTTCGTTTCTTACTTTCCCATGCAGACATAGACATGCTTTAAATACAGACATAGACATACAATAGACATAGCCATAGACAATAAACATTAAATTAAAGTGCAAGACTGAAATATAGAACATGTATGTATCAAAATAGAAATATAGGACATATATATAAAAAAAATAGAGGTAGTTGTGTTGTATATTTATATAGTCTTAACAGTTACATGAAGTTTAAACTTGTGCTTGTGTGACCTGTTTATTTACATTGATATGCAGTATGCAGTAATTTCAAGTATATCAGGCTTGATGTGAAGCAGCAACAAGTTAGGCTGCGCAGTCACAGTGCAGTTCCACAGGGCGGTGTTGGGGGGGACTGGTGGGTGGGGGCTGTCAGTGATGGGAGAGTGGGTAGAGTGTTCAGCATCCTGATTGCTTGGTGGATGAAGCTACTTGCCAGTCTGGTGGTGCGGGGGGGGCGGAGGCTCCTGTACCGCTTTCCAGAGGGCAGGAGGCTGAACAGTTTGTGTGCAGGGTGGGTTGTATCCTTGACAATCATTAGTGCTTTGCGGGTGAGGCGGGTGGTGTAAATGTCCTGCAGGGAGGGGAGTGGTGCTCCAATGATCCTCTTAGCTGTGTTAACAGTGCTGGAGGGTCTTCCTGTTCTGATCTGTGCAGCTTCCCCCACACTGTGATGCTGCTGGAGACGATGCTCTCGATGGTCCCTCTGTAGAATGTAGTCATGACAGGAGGCGTGGCACTTGCCTTCTTCAATTTGGCGCAAGAAGTAGAGGCTGCTGGGCTTTCTTAGCCAGTGATGCTGTGTTGGTGGTCCAGGAGAGGTCGCCGCTGATGTGCACCCCCAGAAATTTTGTGCTGCTCACTCTCTCCACAGCATCTCCGTCGATGGACAGTGGTGGCAGTTGTTTGTGGCCTCTCTGAAAGTTGACAACAATCTCCTTGGTCTTGCTGACATTTAGCAGGAGGTTGTTGTCTTTGCACCATTTAGCCAGCAGGTCTACTTTTTCGCGCATTTCTGCCAAAATAGATGCCCGATAAGTGCCCAAAAAGCGTTGCAATATGGCCACCAAGTGGAGGGACTTGCCTAAAATGACTTTGGCATTACAGAACCATCACTGTAGTTCTTACATCCATCCAAAAGCCTATGGGCATACGATCTTGATTAGGCTACTTGCTGGCGACAAGCTTCTCTATTACATTTCTCCCGATGAGTGAATGACCGGAAGTGAACCTCACCAAGTCATATTGCACAGAAATCTTGTCCAAGAACGAAAAAAATAATGGTATTAACCAGCTACCATTATTTATGACCGCCGCACAGCGAAGCGGCGGTCATATAGGTTTAGTTTTTTTTTTTTTTTTTTTTTAATTCTTTTCGCATGCCCAAATTTCCGTCAATGATTCCCGGGACACTGAAAGACCGGGGTACACGAAACTTGGTGGACATGTAACCCCACATGGATAGCATGGAACCATCGTTTTTCGTTTTGATCTGTAGCCCCTCCGCTGAATTGGACCCCCCGAAAGGAGGGTAGGGCAGACACAGTTTTCTGTGAATATCTCGAAAACCGTAGGGTTTAGGAGGACCATTTTTTTTTTTGTATGTTGATCTCAAGGGGCCATGTCAACCCATTCCATAACCACTCATTTCATGTATAGCCACCTAGTTAAACACAAAAAGTAAAAATGAGGTGGTGTAATTGAAGGTATCTGTGACCTAACATAGTCAAAACTGCACAAAATTGGAAGTGTAGGATCATTATGACACCCTATGTATGCACGCCAAGTTTTGTGGAATTCCGTTCATGGGGGGCCACACAATAAATTAATTTATGTTACTATACACCAACTGGCCTGTAGGTGGCGGAGACAGTTTTCTGTGAATATCTCGAGAACCGTAGGGGCCTAGGAGGTCCACCTTTTTTTTGTATGTTGGTCTTAAGGGGGCATGTCAACCCATCCCATTACCACTTATTTCATGTATAGCCACCTAGTTAAAAATTAAAAGCAAAAAAAATGAGGTGTTTTCATCTCAATATCTCTGGCTGACAAGGTCAAAACTGCACGAAATTAAAAGAGTAGGATCATTATGACACCCTCTGAATGCATGCCAAGTTTTGTGTACTTTTCGTTCATGGGGGGCCTTACAATAAAATAATTTATGTGTACATTTAGTGGCATTACACCAACAAGGATTCGGGACACTGAAAGACCGGGGGTACACAAAACTTGGTGAGCATGTACCCCACATGGATAGCATGGAACCGTCATTTTTCGTTTTCATCTGCAGCCCCCCGCTGGACTGGACCCCGAAAGGAGGGTAGGGCAGACACAGTTCTCTGTGAATCTTTTATGGTATGTTGGTCTCAGGGCCCACATCAACCTGGCTCATAATCACTCATTTGTGATTTGCCCCGGTAAAAAATGAAAATCAGTAGGATTAAAAGAAAGCCAAAATAAATATTCATCATCATCATCATGGCTGCATTTTCAGTATTGGCGTAGAAGTAGTCGTTTGTCCACTAGATGGGCGATCGTTGCAGTGAGGCGTAATTTTGTTGGAAGTTAAAAGTGGGTTGGAAAAACAATGGGCGCTTCATACAAGGACTGTAATTTACCATGGCGAACATCTAATAAGGATAGGGACGATGTTCACATGAAGTGTAATTCCCATTTCTTCTTGAAGCGAAATAAATCTAAGGATGTTTTCGGACATGCTTGGTTTTACTGCAGGATACGTTAATCTTGTAATATCAATAAGGACCTAGGTAATGTTACCGTTAAGCGTTGGTTGAGTGATGGAGGCATTTGATTGATTGCATTTGTAGAAAACTATAAATGCGGTTATATAAAGCAAATTGATAGCAGCACTGTTTGTATCTTTCGACTGTCATTTATTGCACGTGCTACAAAATCATTCTGTGCAATGGAAGATTTACCAACGTTACACCGGTCTGATACAGTTTTGCCTATACATGCATTGAGACTGAGGCGCCTGTTTATTTTGTTTTAAGTGCGTGCAGGGTGTGAGAGGGGAATCGATGTGCTTTGATTACAGCTTGGTAGTTGTAGTCTGTGAAATTAAAAAGCACGCGTGTGTGTGAAGTATCCAAACAATGACACCTTCATTTCATTATGGCTGCTTTAGCAAAACACCTTAAGCTACTGTGTAGTGGGTCCCATTTAGAAGTGGCTACTTCATTGGCGCTTTCCTTGACTCATGGAGCTGCGTGAATGTTATTACAACTTTTCGCCCGCGATATGACAGTTTAAGTCCGCTTGATACTGTAAGGCGTAAGCCATTGGTTTCAAAGGAGATTTTATTTGTGTAGCCAGCATAGCCTATTGACAATTTATGTTGTCAATAGGCCTACCTTATAATCCTACCTGTAGCTTAGGGAAGCTAACAACTTTCTATTAGGATCTAGTTTGTTAGTTACCGTTTTGTCATAACTCCCTGATGCATTTTTGCATTTAGAATAGCCAGAGCGTGTATATCTCAATCGGGAAAATTGAACAATATCGGTGCCTATGGACTAGGCTGGGTGAACCCAGCCTGATCTGCCCGCTATTTATTTTTGATTTCTTAAAAGATTGAGCTTGGTCTGATGAAGCCAGACTAGCCATGGACCTCAGTTAAACAATGCAAGGGAACATGAATCAGCCTATATTTGCACTAACAATAACGGACAAAAGCTTTTCAACTTTGGCCCGTTAAAATGTGTATGAACAGTCTAGCGGCGCATTTCATCAAGGCCCATTTGGACATGTCAGTTATTTGCACCACTGGTTAGATGTAAAACAGCATTTCGTTTCAGACTAGGCTACTGTTACTTAATTTGTGCATTAACAATAGCGTTTCAGACTACTGTTACTTAATTTGTGCATTGACAATAAAGTATTACATGAACTAAAGATGACTAAAATCTTATGTAGAAGAAGAAACATTCACAAAAAATCCATCCATCCAAAAATGACCTTTGTTTTTGATAGCTGTTGAAAACGGCATGGAACTGACAGAGATGTTTTTGTTTATAAATACATAAAAAGAAATAAATAAATAACATTATGCTGATACCTTTTGCTTTTCCCAAATACAATGTAGCCTACAGGTGTAAGTGACCTTTCATCAATCCAGTTGCAATGGATGAACTGTGATGAACTGCCCTACTTGTGATTGTTTAGAGATTTTAAAGGTTTTATAACAATTCTACATCTTCTTTGGCTATTCTACAATCTATTCACCTTTTCAGCACCAGTAGGGTACTTTCTGTGCAGCCGCGACACACACACTCAGGCATGCCAAACAAGCATACACAAAAGTTTCAAGAGTGGGGATGGAGTAAAATATGGAGACAAATTGAAGTGTGATTTATTTTCGTGGAACGGATGTACAGGACTGAGCGGCGGTCATATTTTGTACCGCTATGCGGTACATCTAGTTTAGATAAATGGTATTCTGTTCCGGATCATAAAAAAATGTTAAGTGTCTGGTTTTGTTTCTGTTCCTAGCAAAACATCAAACGTTTCTGGTTTTCGTTTTCGCTCCGTGAACCAGTTCAAAGCTTTTGCTACAATTTTCACTATTTTACTCCTCATTTTCACTATTCACTATTCTGCTGTTCTGTTCCCGACCAGTAGGCACGGCTGAAGTGCCCTTGAGCAAGGCACCTAACCCCTCACAGCTCCCCGAGCGCCGCTGTTGTTGCAGGCAGCTCACTGCACCGGGATTAGTGTGTGCTTCACCTCACTGTGTGTTCACTGTGTGCTGAGTGTGTTTCACTAATTCACAGATTGGGATAAATGCAGAGACCAAATTTCCCTCACGGGATCAAAAGAGTATATATACTTATACTGCAAAACACTTCTGGCCCCATTTTTAGTTTGAAAACTCTGGTTTCACATTTTTATAATTTGAAGGAATTTAAAACAAACATTTGAAAATGATTGGGAAATTATAAATACACACATTCCCTTTGTGTTTCCGTTGATTCAACATTCTCATTCTATCATTTGGCTGTTCTCGGGAAGGATCCTTTAGGACACTTTCCCAGAAGAAGATAAACATCAACTCTGCTGTGTAATTATCCGTGACCACCAATGTTGATGACTAATTTCAAGTGTTGCATACCTTGCTGTCTTTGTTGGAAGCTGTCAGTTAAATACTGCGTTCCACAAGGCTACAGTTGCCTAAATAAATAAACGCAGCAGGAAAGCTGTTATTTGAGTATTTTTGAGCACCACAAATCGTCAAGGGGTGTGTGTTTTTGGAGTCTGATCTGATATGATGCATACAGTATCTGAGGTGAATACACACATATGGACGGACATAGTTGTAGTTTTAAAACTGTTTGAAATAAACATTTAATTGTGTGCATGTAGCCTTACACTAGGCTGTCCATATGCACGCTGTGATGTGTGTGTAGGTGTGAGTGTGTGTCTGCGCGTGTGTGTGCATTTGTGCGTTTATCTGACCAGCAGATCACTTCAACCATCAAACACACATAGTAGGCTAGTACCTTTAAGCATATGCATTCTGTGTGTGTGCGTGTGTGTGTGCGTGTGCGTGTGCGTGTTTTTGTGTGTGTGTGTGTGTGTGTGTGCAAGCCCACTTTTGTGTGCCCTTAACTGGCAGATCCCCTTACACAGCCCAGTCTCAGAGTACTGTATACCCGTCGGCCCATATGCATTGTGTCAGTGTCTGACGTAACTGTGTGAGCTTCGGCCTGTCAGATCAGTTTAAACATCACTAACTTAGACCACGTCATTACCAGTCAGTGTGTGTGTGTGTGTGTGTGTGTGTGTGTGTGTGTGTGTGTGTGTGTGTGTGTGTGTGTGTGTGTGCGTGTACACCTCTATCTGTCAAATAGTTTTACATCTCAACAGCTATGACCACCTCATACTGGTCCATTAGTCCGCTCTGTGTGTGTGTGGGTGAGTGAGTTCAAGTGTGTATGTACATAGGTGTTTGTGTGTGAGTGTGTGAGGTTGTGACCATGGGTGTGTATGTCACTGACTCACCGCTCTGCCAGATTGTTCCTACAGTGGGTGAGGGAACAGATCGATCATAGTGGAGTTAGTGTGCCCATCACTGGAGGCGGTGAGTGTTTGTCATGCTGGAGGGCCTCCTGGTTCCTGGATCCAGGTTCCTGGACTGTGGTCGGAGCTGAGGAGGATGGGAGAGGGATTTACAGTCATCACTTCCCCAGTGTGACTGCCTTTGCTCTTCCTGGCACCCATGTGGTGTGTGACGGCACAAAAACAGAAACACGAACCAAGGAGTTTGGACCTTCACGGTCTGACTGTGTGTGTGTGTGTGTGTGTGTGTGTGTGTGTGTGTGTGTGTGTGTGTGTGTGTGTGTGACTTTTTTTGTAGGCTTTTTTTGGTTTGTAGGGACAAGGAGATAATCTAGCAGTGAAAAGGAAGAGCATGAAACAATTAGAACTGAAACAATTATAGCTTAATTTCGCCTGGCGGTGCTTTGGGTTGATTGGGAAATTTCTTTTTTTTGTTGATGAGAGAGAGAGAGAGAGAGAGAGAGAGAGAGAGAGAGAGAGAGAGAGAGAGAGAGAGAACACATGTCCTAACTGTGTGTTTGTGTATCATATTTTTTGGTATCTGTGTCACTGAAATGAAATGAAATCTAACAAGTTCTATTCACATCCCCCTCTTAATGCAGCCTCTCAAGTCTTTTATCTGATGGACTTTAATTGGGTCGTGTGTGTGTGTGTACAGTGTGTACAGTGTGTGAGTGTGTGTCTGTTCTCAGTGGTGTGGTTTCTCATTTAGGAACAGATATAAATAATTGTCTGTGTGGCCTCTCTCTAATTGAGGTTTATTGAATATTGCCTCTCCACTTTCCCTGGAGGATGTAGACTATCTGTCTGGGTGCTGAGTTGATCACCAGTGTGGGGATAGTTATGAGTGCACAAATACATACGCGTTGCCACAATTTAGTTAACAGTTACAAAACAAGCAAAAGGTATCATCAACTGACTCGGAGCGCTTGCATACCTAGGGTGCAAAATACCACGTAAAAATAGAAATAGAAGACTGGTCAGTGTTTTTTTTTTTTAATGTCTGTGGTATATGCTGCCCTTGCGCTTGGTGTAGCTAGCTCCATTGATTTTAGTGGACGCTAATAGTTGCATCATAATGTTCTGCAAACGTTCCACTTTACAGGGTTCCCACAGTTATGGAAAACCTGGAAAAGTCATGGAATTGTCTTTTTTTTTTGTGGAAATTGGTGGGAACCCTGGTTCTACTTCAGTTGTTTGGTGTAACCTGGCCTACAGAGTTAGTCAGACAGAAATAAGATATTCCCTGTGAGTGTCTTCTCGATGTCTCGATGTTACACTGATACGTTGAAACAGGATCTCCAGTAGATTTTGAAAAATATTACAATAATGTGTAATGCCATTGTAATGTAATGTAAGTGTAATGTAATGCCATGTTTAGTTAATATTTGCATTTACATTTTTTCATTTAGCTGATGTTGAAGGGTTTCCTTGTATTGACTGGGAGGCCTGTTTGAAGGGTCTTACCGTGTGGTTGAGATGTAAGATAACCATGGCCGGTATCAGGAGTTACCGTCTGACTTTTGTTATGTTGAACGGTACTAACCAGCACAACCAGAGCGACCGAGGCAAAGAAGGTCAGTCCATCATTACACTTAAGTTTCTCGCAACTTTGGAAGGAGCAAAAGATAAGAACTCTTTTGACAAATGAAACCCCTTTCACATATTAAATTATTGATACAATGAACTCATTAGTATGGTTCAAAGTGACAGACATATTGTACATTATCAGTTTGCCCTCAAAAGTTTGTAGAAAAAAAGAGAGTATTCAGCAGTAGTTTGTCATTTCAACAATCTGGAGTCGTTAATTGCTGTAATAATTTAAGCGGTTGATGACTTCCCTTGTCTGTGAAACCAGGCGTCTGACAAAGGAGTGAACTTTCAGAGTTAATTTAAGTGCGTAAGTGGTTGTGGAGGAATTTGGAATTGATGTGAGTGATTCTTTGAAGCACATGGGGCGGCCTGCTCCAACACCTCGGCCCTGATCTCGTCCTGATGTGGTCCTGACCTGATCCTAATGTGGTCCTGATCTCGTCCTAACGTGGTCCTGATCTCGTCCTGATGTGGTCCTGATCTCGTCTTGATGTGGCCCTGACCTGATCCTGTTCTGATCCTGATGTGTCCCAGTGATGGCTGCTGCTCAAGGGAAGACCCCACTGAACAGTGTTCCTCTCCCAAGGTCCTCCACCTCAGTGCTGCACTAACAATAAGCTGAGCTGTTCAGCTGCTCTCTGATAGGGTCATTCACACCAAGAACGATAATGATAATGATAACTAGTATAAGTATAAGTATATATACTCTTTTGATCCCGTGAGGGAAATTTGGTCTCTACATTTATCCCAATCCGTGAATTAGTGAAACACACTCAGCACACAGTGAGGTGAAGCACACACTAATCCCGGCGCAGTGAGCTGCCTGCAACAGCAGCGGCGCTCAGGGAGCAGTGAGGGGTTAGGTGCCTTGCTCAAGGGCACTTCAGCCGTGCTTACTGGTCGGGGTTCGAACCGGCAACCCTCCGGTTACAAGTCCGAAGCGCTAACCAGTAGTCCACGGCTCCCCCCAACTATAACCATAACGATAAAAGTGTTCACACTGAACAACGATAAACAAAGTCTCTCCTTGTGTTACTGAATGTTCCTGCTAAAATGGGTTCTGATTTGCTATTAGCTTTTTATCGTTCTCAAAATCGCTCTGAAAGTGATCCCCAACGATATCGTTCTTCATGTCGTTATCGTTATAGTTTATGTGTGAATGTCGTCATTCATATTAACGAGAACAATATTTGTTTATAGTTATAGTTATCGTTATCGTACTTGGTGTGAATGGGCCTATAGTCATGTAGCCAACCAGCAGCTCCAGTGGTTATGTCCAGTGTTGGGTAGGATGAGACCTGATGGGGCTTTGGTGTCCTGACTTGCTCCCAGACTGATTCAGCTCTGACCAGAAGCTGAGCCGTTCAGCTTCTCTGGTAAAGTCGTGTAGTTAGTGATTGACTGTGTAGGTCATGATGTGAGCTTATTCATCTCAGTACTGCATTGGAAAGAAACTAGGGAGTGAACCTGGAGTGAACATGTAACCCTGTACTGTCTGTAGGTCATGGTTTTTCAGTCTTCAGAGAGAATGCAGTGTGAAGTTCGTGTTTATTTGGTCTTCGTTCATTAGGGTGTGGAATGGGTGTGAATGCATGATGAGACTGATGTGGCTGGCACCATGGCACCACGGCTGCTTGGCATCTCGCTCTGAGATAAAGGCTTGTCTTTCCACTTCTGATGCGGCAGGTTTGTGCACGACCAAGCAGAGCCTGGCTGACCCATGTGACTCTTATTCTAAATGGCGTTTCAGAAGAAGCTGTTGTGTGCACAGCTGGCATGACGGATCAGGACTTGACTTGTTGCAGCAGTAGCTCATGTGTGCAGCGCGGCGACTGTGTATGCAGTGTTGCAGAGGCGTTGTGCTGCTGTGTTTGCTGCTGTGTTTGCTGCGGGCGGCTCTGCAAAAACACGAGATGCAGCAGGTACAAATCTGTACAAATGCACTGCCAAGTGTGTTTGTGTAATGTATTTGTATAATTATGTATTTATGCAAAAATACCTTTACAAGCTGTCCTACTTATACTTAAAAAACATGTTGTAATGGGATCTAATTATACTTTACTTGTTGTAATGGGTTCTGTAAATATGCTAAAATAATTCTTAGCAACCAGCGTATAATTAATAGCGTTCTGTGGTCTGTATTAGCTCCTACTTTGTTTGGCCTGTGTGCTTTCTAGGGCTGTGTGTATCCTCAGTCTGACGGCTTACTGGATGGGCTGCTCCGATGGCTCTCCAAGTACTGTACAGAACAATCTCTTCTGCTTCACAACGTGTTTGTTGGGTGATGGTACTCAGAAAATATCTGGGTCACACTTTACTTGCATGGCCTCCTACAGGCCATCTATCGATGCTCATATTATCAGTAATCTTTGTTAACAACAATTTATGGTTAATATTATCAGTAATCTTTGTTAACAACAATTTATGTTAGTTTAGACTGTCTCAAGACCTGTTTCTCTATCAATTGATTGAAAAAGTCACCTGTCTCAGGTAGACCTGTCCCAAGTAGACCTGTCTCTTTATTACACCTGTCTCAGGTAGACCTGAGTCTTAGACCTGCCAGTCTCAGACCTGTCTCTTCAAACCTGTCTCTTTAAATACTAGGACCTGGATATTAACTGTGAAATTTGTTTCCTTTCTGACCCTCCATTAGAAACTGTACTGGACTGTACTCTACTCCCTCTGGCTCTTAAACAGTCTCAGTTGCCAGGTCTTAACCAGCAAAGACTTTCAAAGAATTGATTGAAAAAGTCAACTGTTGCCAGTCTCAACAAATAAAACAGTTGGTCTCTCCCAACTGTTGCAGGCGTAACTGTTGGCCAACAAACAGTTGGCCAACTGTTGGGCAGTACACACACACACACACACACACACACACACACACACACACACACACACACACACACACACACACACACACACACTCATGCATTCACATGTTATGTCTAAATAATCTGCACAGTCTGTCACTGTGTGTGGTGTGTGTGTGTATGTGTGTGTAGTGTGTGTTTTTCTTGCAGTGATCTGTCATTTAGTCAACACCCCCATTTCAGTTCCTTCACACTCTGTTTAGTTCACTTGTCAGAATCTCCTTGTCTACCGTCATTTTTCTGTCTGTAGCACTTGCAGTGTACTTCCAATTTAGAGTCGCTTTTTCTGTAAGTAGGTAGTGTGTGTGTAAATAAGTAGTGTGTGTCAATTAGCAGTGTGTTTCAGTAAGTAATGTGTTTGTGTGTGTAAGCAGTATACTGTGGTGTGGGCGTGTGTAAGTTGTGTGTGTTGAGTTAGAGATGACAGTAGCCAGACCTTCCTCTCATTCCCTCTCTGGACTCAAACACATCCAGACACATTGGTGTTCGACAGCTGATTGTGTTTCAATCCAGGATATTGCCAGGCTTAAGATCGTAAATGCTGTACAGACATCCCATGGGTACACACACACACACACACACACACACACACACAGACACGGATCAAACACATACACACCTCCTTGCAAGAACTCATGCACACACACACATACACACACACACACACACACACACACATACTTACACACTGTATACACACACACACACATACTTACACATACTTGCACACTGTACACACACACACCTCTATCCAAACATACACATACACACACACACACACACACACTCTGAGATAAGGTTATACGATCTCAGGAGAGATGGCTCTGTCCTGCCTCCCATTAGCGGTCTGGCAGACTGGGCTCTGCTCTCTGTGTTTGTGTGTGTGTTTGTGTCGAGTCTCACTTCACGCGTCACCAACTACTCACCGTGTAGTCCCAGACCAGTTTCGGTTCCAGAACCCTCGCAGGCTTCGTCCAGAATCAGCACCGCTTATCAGAAGCGCTTCGCCCGGCCCGATAAGTCTTCAGTCTCGCTGACGAGAACCTAATCACACGTTGTTGTTTTTTGATCCTCATTCATCTGGCTTTTGCAATTAATACCAGTTTCCCTTGGCCGGATAGGTGCACAAAATGCAAGCAATCCGGGGAAACTAAAATGTCTTGGCTGGCTTTGCCTCCACTTCTCAGAATAATCGGGATAATGATTTCTTTCCTAGCAGTTTCCTGGAAGATTACATTGGACTTCAAAGGCCTTGTATGTTTCTCTATCAAATCTAATACACAGGAGAGGGTTGGGGGACAGGGCTGTGGTGAGACCATACGTGTGTGTGTTTGTTTGTATGCGTGTGTGTGAGCGACTCTGTGCTGCGGACCCGTCAGGGTAGTCAGGCAGGAGAGGTAATGCTGTGTACACGTATTAGGTGATTGCTAACACTGTGTCTGGATGGACGTGTGTGTGTGTGTGTGTGTGTGTGTGTGTCATGTTCTGTGTGTGATGAATTGAAATGTTGGTGATTGGTTTTACTGGAAGGTGTTAATGGCATAATGTCTTGATGTGTTATCCTATGTCACAAAAATCTGGAGGCCATAATAAGCGTGTGTGTGTGTGTGTGTGTGTGTGTGTGTGTGTATGTGTTATAGTAGTATGTGTCATGTGTCTGTTACAATGTGTTTTTCACAAATGTGCCATTAGGTCGTAATGGAATGTGTTCCTCGTGCAAATTACTTTCAATCCTTTGTGTGTGTGTGTGCGTCCGTGTGTGTGCGTCCGTGTGTGTGTGTGTGTGTGCGTCCGTGTGTGTGTTCTCCTTCGTCTCATAAGGCCCTAATGATTCATGTTGGTAACAATTTGGTACTTCCGATCATGTTATTGTGTTTATGTTTCTACCATGTGTGTCTCTGTTTTAGTGTTTTTGGATGTAAGGGCTTTCCAATTTGTTATTCATGTTCATGTTGGCAAGACATAATGGCATGTTATTAACACTCAGATGTTTGTATTGTGTGTGTGTGTGTGTGTGTGTGTGTGTGTGTGTGTTTACAGACACTGGGAGGCTATTAAGCGCTGGGAAGAGGCCATTCAGTTGACTCCAGAAGAGGCGTCCCTGTATGAGATGAAGGCTCAGGTACAAATCTCCTTCAACTTCATTATACAGCAATCAAACCAAAGCATAACAAAGCAAAACAAAAGGAAACAACGCTGCCAAAGCTCACTTAGTGAATAGATCATTTGGCAGACCTGCTAGACTTACGCGCTTTCTCTTGCACACAAATATACACACAGACGCACACAAAGCACAAAGCACAGATCACAGTCAGTAGAGTAGAATGGTAGTCTGCCCTAAGAGCTGTAAGGAATCTCTCTCTCTATCTCACTTACACACACACACTGAGCACTTAGCTTTGTAATTTTGTTTTCTCTGGCTCTAAAGGCTATAGTAGAGTAGAGCTGTCATCTCTTTTTGGAGTCAGGGAACAACCTGCCCCTGGGTGCCTGGTGTGTGCAAGTCCATATGCGTCTATCTGGACATGTGGTTTATGCTTATGTTACCTTGTGTTAGTCTGTGTGTGTGTAAGTATACTATATAAGTAAGTATACTCTTTTGATCCTGTGAGGGAAATTTGGTCTCTGCATTTATCCCAGTCTGTGAATTAGAGAAACACACACAGCACACAGTGAACACACAATGAGGCAGTGATGTAGTACTCGAGTCCGAGACTCGAACTCGAGTCCGAGTCATTAGCTAAATTTAGAGACTTGTGACTTGACTTGGACTTGAGCACTGAATGACTCGAACTTGGACTCGGACTCGTGCATTCGACTCAACTTTTTTTTGTAATATATTATAAGGCTATAATTGTAGTATGTCATTATGCTATAATTTGCTATGTGATTTTAATATCTAAATTATTCGTAATACTAATTTTAGTTCAAGGGAATGTTAGGCTACTGCTGTGTCATACATTGCAAGTCACATTATGTTCACATGCAAAGCAAACTAACATTAACTTTAACACCAAAATGCCTGGAGACATGGCCGCCGCTATTTCAATGTAGTATTGCCAGGCATTATTAGTTCTCATACATGACATGACATTATCTAAGATTACACTCAGCCTAGGCTAAACATCACACACTGCTGCTGGATAGCTGATCATCGTGACTTGGTGAACAGAGTTTTTCCTGACTGACGCAAGAAGCGAGGTTCCATTCATTCATTTTCATTTGGGGCATGCCCTGCCGTGCTTCTGTCTAATTTGCAGCAGGCTATTATCGGATGAAAGAAAAATAAACAAAAAGTTTTCCCGATCAAGATATAGCATACTTCTTAATTTTGGTGTCATAAAATATAGAAGCATAACATTAAATTGCCTAGTAGAGTGTCCATGTAGAGTGTCAATGTAGGCCTACGTGTCTGCGCAAGTGAAACTGACAAACTGAACCTCTCGTGGGTATGCCAGAAACAACTATATTTAAAACCACGAATGAAGTGGATTACTGTTACTGTTCAAACAAGCGATTTGATAGCCTAATCCACTGCACGAAAAAAAAAGGAAAAAGCAACTTGTTCTATTTCTAACAGGTGAATATCGTAGCAAATAGTAGCCTATGGCGATGGCAGCTTAAAAAAAAAAACATTTATTTCACTCATCTGGCTGAAATGAGCGTGTAGAATGTGGCCTGTTGCGCAAAGAAATTAATTAGGCAGATGATCTGCATCTCCGTTAACCGAAAGCTAGTTTTCATCTAGTGAAATATGTCTCCATAGTGTCAGTGAAGTGATAACATTATGCAGTTGCAGGTATAGTAGCCAGTGTTCACGTCACGGGAGTCAGAAAGAAGCTACCACGACGGGCCCTGCTCTGTTTCTGTCCCTCCCAAACTGCGCTAAAATTGTGTAGGCTATTTAACAGCCAGAATTTAAAAAAATGCCCGGGGGAGGCCCTTTTATGATCCACACTACCTCTTACAAAATAGGCCTATTCCAACGTCCATCTAGCTCTTAGAACTTCTACAACACTGCCTATACAATTGTCAGCAGTCAGTAACAGCATAATGTGACTTAATGGCCTGTGTGATTGGGATGTGGATTGCTCATTTATTATGAGTAGGCCTATAGGCTATGGTATGGCTATGGTATGGTATTCTGTCCGATATAATAAATACAACACATTGGGTTTGGCAAGAAATTTGGCTATACTACTTTCACACAAGTGATGGCACCCCTGCTTGGAGACAGAAGATTGTCCGTTTTGCTTTTAAGGATTTCATCTGCAATGGGGAAAAAAATGTAACGACATGTAGGCTATGCTTACTTTAGTGCTGGACTTGGACTCGACTTGATCAATAGGGACTCGACTCGGACTTGACGTGGATCAATAGTGACTCGACTCGGACTTGACTCGGATGAGTAGTGGACTCGACTCGGACTTGACTTGGAATTTTTTTTAATGACTTGGACTTGACTCGGACTTGAACACTGGGGACTCAAACCTGGACTCGGACTCAAGGCATAGTGACTTGACTACAACACTGCAATGAGGTGAAGCACACACTAACCCGGAGCAGTGAGCTGCCTGCTACAGCGGCGCTCGGGGAGCAGTGAGGGTTAGGTGTTAAGGGCCTTGCTCAAGGGCACTTCAGCCATGGATGTGGGCATGGGAGAGCAGTGCTCAACCACACTTCCCCCGCCCACATTTTTCCTACTGGTCGGGGATCGAACCGGCAACCCTGTGTGTGTGTGTGTGTGTGTTTTGACAATCTGGTACATGACAAACAATCTGTTTTCAAAACAGCTCGCTACCGTCTGCATCTGTCAGGGAAATCACATCTCCTCTTCTCCTCTCTGCTCCTCTCCTCTCCTCTCCTCTCTGTTCCTCTCCTCTTCTCCTCTCTTCTCCTCTCCACTCCTCTCCTCTCTGTTCCTCTCCTCTCTGTTCCTCTCCTCTTCTCCTCTCTTCTCCTCTCATCTCCTCTCTGTTCCTCTCCTCTTCTCCTCTCTTCTCCTCTCCACTCTTCTCCACGTCTGTTCCTCTCCTCTTCTCCTCTCCTCTCTTCCTCTCCTCTTCTCCTCTCTTCTCCTCTCCACTCTTCTCCACGTCTGTTCCTCTCCTCTTCTCCTGTCTTCTCCTCTCCTCTCTGTTCCTCTCCTCTACACCGCTCCTCTCCTCTCCTCTTCTTCTCTCCTCTCTTCTCCACTCTCTTCTCTTCTCCTCTCCTCCACTCTGTTCCTCTCCTCTCCTCCTCTCTTCTCCTCTTCTCTCTCCTCTCCTCTATCGGGGCTGGAGAGAGAGAAAGAAGACGGAGAGCGGGAGAGAGATAAGGATGAGAATGAATAGAATGAGAGACAGAATGAGAGGAAAGGAGAGAGAGAGCGAGGGATGAGGGAAAGAAAGTAGAATGAAAGAGAAGTGATGAGAGACAGAACGAGAGAAAGTAAAAGACCAAGGGGCAGCTGTGGCCTACTGGTTAGCGCTTCGGACTTGTAACCGGAGTGTTGCCGGTTCGAACCCCGACCAGTAGGCACGGCTGAAGTGCCCTTGAGCAAGGCACCTAACCCCTCACTACTCCTCGCGGCTGTTGTTGCAGAGGCAGCTCACTGCTACCGGGGATTAGTGTGTGCTTCACCTCACTGTGTGTTCACTGTGTGCTGAGTGTGTTTCACTAATTCACGGATTGGGATAAATGCAGACACCAAATTTCCCTCACAGGATCAAAAGAGTATATATACTTATATACTTATACTTATACTTATGGGAGGGAAAGGGCAAGCCTTAATGAGAGCAGGAAGTCGAAAGAGGAAACATGAATCCTAGAGAGAATAATAGAAGGAGGAATTAGGGAAAGAGCAAGCCAGAACGGAAGAGTGGAAGAGAGAGGGAATGGATGAGAGACAGAGAGAGAAAGAGAGAACAAGAATTGAAGACAATGAAAGATGAATTGAGAAGTGAGAGAAAGAAACATGGAAATAAATAGATAGAGAAGGTCAGGGAGATGTAAATAGCAATCTGGAATGAGGGAGAGAAAAGGAGAGAAATGGAATGAGAGAGAGCACGAGATGGAAAGAGGGAGAGAGATAGATAGAATGAGAGAGAGTACAAGACGAAATTAGAGAGAGATAGAATGAGAAAGAGAGCATAAGATGGAAAGAGGGAGAGAGAGATAGAATGAGAGAGCACAAGATTGGATGAGAGAGATATAGAATGAGAGAGAGCATGAGATGGAATGAGGGAGAGAGATAGAATGAGAGAGAGCACAAGATTGAATGAGAGAGCACAAGATGGAAAGAACAAAGGAGAGTGGGGCTGTTCCTGTTTGTCAATCTATAAGCTGCAGACTTTGCAGAAGAACTTAAGAAGCTTTTGTCCGTGTCTCTGTGTGTGTGTGTGTGTGTGTGTGTGTGTGTGTGTGTGTGTGTGTGTGTGTGTGAGTGTGTGTGAGTGTGTGTGTGTGAGTGTGTGAGTGTGTGTGAGTGTGTGTGTGTGTGTGTGTGTGTCTGTCTTTCTCTGTGTGTGTGTCTGTGTGTATGTGCATGTGCGTGTGTGTGTGTGTGTGTGCATGTGTGTGTGTCTGTCTGTCTGTCTGTCTTTCTCTGTGTGTGTGTGTGTCACAGCACATCCCCTTCCTCGCTGTCAGAGACAAGCTGGTGGTACTAGATTTGTGGCAGGACACTGCTGGACTCTCCTCATGTCCTCTGATAAGCGCTTGCTCTTGCATCATGCACACACACACAATGTGGGACTATGCTATTGTATCCCGCTCACGCACACACATTGCAGAGCTTCTATTCTGTGTCCTCATTTCATAACCGGCACAGTGTAAATATGATTAGTGAGGCATTGGCGCTGGGAGCATGTTTACATTAAGGTTGTCACACGGTGCCAAGCAAACACCAGCAGACAGATAAAGGGGCCCATTTTGCAACCAGGTTACGGTGGATGCCACCTTCATGCCAGTCATGGGTGGTATCATGGTTCCTCAAGTCACGTTGGCTTTTATTGTCATTTCCTTTCCATGTGTGATACGTGCCCAGGAGCAGGTCCGCACGTATGGACTAAATGAAAGTCAGACATTGTATAACTAAGGCCCGTGCTACACCGGGTCCGCAACTGAAGCGATCCGTTCGCGTAGCGTAAAAATATAAACACGTAAAAAGACTGGTCTAATTCTTTTGAACATACTCGCTGCAATCACGTCTGGTGTATCCTGTCGGGAGAGTTTCGGTGAAACGACTGTATTTATATTATGAGGTCTGGATGTAGGGAAACAGCCAGTCAGTCAGAACTGGGCAATGATGTCAGATAGGGATGAGCACTATCAATTGCAATATTCTCTTCTATTTATTAAAGTTGTGCAAAGGACTTATTTGTGTGGTTCTGTAATACAATACAGAAAATAATAATGAATAAACAAAAAATATAGTATGCAGTAATTACACACAGGAATAAGCTATACACGTGTGAGCCTCGTGATCATGAACATCTCGCACACGCACACACCACGTGCCCACGCGTATCACCCGGTTACAGTTGGTTATGGAATCACTTTATACATTGTACAAATCAAATTACACAAAGCTAACAGCCATATATGCAAACACGACCACGGAAACATTGTTTCAGAGAAACTACCGACTAGCACTGAATATTAACATTACAGTGTTGTTCATACCGTTCGTACAGTTATATATAAAGCCTGTTATAATTTCGTACTTACTTCCGTTATTCCACGCACACATACAACCTCAAGAAGATGTCTTGTAAAAACTGTTAAGTGACAAGTGAAGTAAAGTAACGATATGATGCTATCCTACGTTATCAACTCCACTCGTGGTAAACTTTAACTCTGCTCACAGCGCAGGCTCCTGTGGTCCTAGCTGCATGAGATTGTGCCGCGATCTGATCTGATCTGGTTCATTTACATTCTAACATTTGTTTGACATTCGAGCGTACCTTTTAAACATATCCAGTTCCATTGATTATAGTGGAAGCTAATTGTTGCAGCAGGCGCTATGCGGACAGAGCACTTCAGACACGTGTCCGGTGCAGGTGCCCTGTACGAGCCACTTTCCTGTACGTGGATTGAGGCCTTTTCCTGGACTAAACAGACTTCAAAGAGGATTTCCATCAAGAGAACGTTTTTAGTCTAGCACTAGAACGCTTATGGCCTCCGCACATAATCATCGACATGAGGGCAGTGCACTCTGCTTTTGACGTCTGATTACATTAGATTCCACTGTTTCCATTGCACACCACCGCCAAACCCTTTGTCGCCACCTCGTAGATTATCATACAGTTCTATTGTTGTCAGCGCCGCCCATCGAAGGCTTGTCAGTTAAAAATGTCGGCGCTGGTGTGTGTAGGCAAATGACAGAATATGGCGGCACGCTCATGTCGGTGCCGATGTGCGGAGCACTTCAGCATTATCCACGAGCAGGGCCGCGGTCGTTAATTTCAATATTTAAACTTCTCCTTGTCGGCTGTGTCTGTCACAGGGGAGGCTGGCGACGTGTGCGGTGGAGACATCACTTCATTTGATCTGTTTGCAGTAGCATTGCTTCTAGTGGTTGGAATTCAGTCGCTGTGTCTTGCACTGTCTGCCTGTCTGTGATTTCCCAACAGTGCAAAAGTGGTTGATGCATTGTACATTTTCACAAACTCTGGTCAAACTAAAGGAAAATTAGCAAGATCCTCTTTGAGTGTCTGACTTAAGGGTGGTTTGCAGGGTGGCCGGAAGCATGATGTCATCGGTGTTGACAACCCTGACCATCTCTGGCCTTCTTGACCCCACCCCCCCCCCACACACACGGAAGGTCACGGAACACATACTGGTAACAAATGAAGCGCTGCATCTGGGTGGGACGTCCTTCAAGGGCACCACAGGCCAGGATATTATGGGATATGTACTGCTGTTTGCCTTATGATAAGATTTTGCCACCGGTCCAGGTACAGTCTTAGCTCTTTTATGAGCTGAGAGAGCTGCCTTGTTGTTGACATTGCTTAGCTGTCCTGGACATTAGATCAGCCTCCAAACTATACCACAGAGTCACTCAATCATCTCAGTGTCACATTGTGATCTAAAATGGGTCAGTGGATCATTGCTGGTGTTGGCATTTAGATGGGCCGTGCTTGTATGGGAATGGGCATTGAAATTGGCAGTGCTGGTGTGGGCATAGGCATTTAGATGGGCAGGGCTGGTATGGGCATTTTAATTGACAGGGCTGGTATGGGCAAGGGCATTTAGATGGGCAGGGCTGGTTTGCCGCTGAGTGGCAGTAGATGGCAGTTATTGGCACTGATGTTCTGGTGGCACTGATCCATGAGAATGCTTTGAAGTGAAGCATGCTGGGAAGGTTATCTTAACTGGCACAGCTCTTGTATTTGTCCTGTGCTGCCATGGCGATGACGTGCTTTTATGTGGCTCCTCTTTTCTTCTCTCCTCCTCCTCCTCTCTTCTCTTCTCTTCCATCTGCTCTTCTCCTCTCCACTCCTCCTCTTCTCTCGTCTTCTCTCGTCTTCTCCCTCCTCTTTTCTTCTCCCTCCTCATCTCTCGTCTTCTCTTCTCTTCTTCAGTTCTCTTCTGTTTTCCTCTTTTCCTCTCCTCTTTGCTCTTCTCTCCATTCCACCACCCTGCTCTTTCCCTTTCTCTCTTCTCTTCCTTTCTTCCTCTCTTCCCCTGTCATCCAGTTCTTGTTCTGTTTCCTCGTCTTCCCTTCTCTGTTCTTTTCTTCTCTTCTTCCTCATCTCCATGTTCTCTCTCTCCCTGGTAGTTTGTTCTTCTTTGTTCTTCTCTGTGTCCTCACTTTTCTTCTCTTTTATGTTTTGATATTTCTCCCTCCCTGTCCTCTCTCTCTTCTTTCTCTCTCTCATTGTCTGCTCCTGTCTCACTGGATTGAAATCTATCCCTTCTTCTCTACTCTCATCCATCCCTTTTTTCCATCCTCTCATCCATCCATTTTTTCATTATCCTTTAATCTCCTCACACTCTTCTCATCTCTCATCTCTGCTCTGCCCTCTCCCTCTCACCTCCATCTCCCTCTCTTTTCATCCCCCTGTCCCTCACTTCTCTTCTCTCATCACTCTCTCACTCTCTCCCTCCTCCTCTTGGTCCATGTGTTCCATCGATTCCCAGAGCGCAGAGGGCATCCCTCCAGCGCAGCTGTGTGGTTCTCTCTTTCATTCTTCTCCTCTCTCTCTCTCTCTCTCTCTTCCTCTCTCTCCCTCTCTCTCTCTCTCTCTCCCTTCCTCCACTTTTTTTCTCTCTCTCTCTCTTTCTCTCTCTCCCTTCCTCCTCTTTTCCCTCTCTCTCCCCCCTCTCTCTCTCTCTCTCTTTCCTCTCTCCCCTCTCTCTCTCTCTCTCTCTCTCTTCTTCTCTCTCTCTCTCTCTCTCTCTCTTTCTCCCTCCCTGGGTAACGTGTGTAGATTGTGGAGATTGTTTAGGATCCGATACCATCTATCATATTTATAAGATCTGGCCTGTCAGGGCCGTTTGAAATGGAGTTGAAGTTGAAGTGCAGCCCGAGGCCGTGACCCCTCTTCTGCCAGACTCATTGGTAACTCGAGCGCTTAGATATTGAGTGCTGGGGACGTACCACTTCTCTCAGTCTCTCTCTGGCATGCTTTCTTCCTCCCTGTCCCTTTCTCTTCCTCTCTCTCGCACGCTGTCATTCTCTCCTTCTCTCTCACTCGCACATTCTGTCTGTCTGTCTCTGTCTGTCTCTGTCTCTCTCTTTCTGTCTCTCTCTCGCTCTTTGTCTGTCTGTCTCTCTCTCGCTCTTTGTCTGTCTCTCTCTCTCTGTCTCTCTCTCTCTCTGTTCTTTGTTTCTCTCAGTCTATATTTTTCACCCTTGTTTCTTTTTTTGTTCTGTTCTTTCTTTTATCTCTCTTTACTTCACTCACCTACTTCTCCTTTTCCACACACACACATGTATGTGTGTGTGTATGTGTGTGTGCACGTGTGTGCGCGTGGGTGCGGCGCGTGTGTGTGTGTATGTGTGTGTGCGCGTGTGTGCGGCGTGTATGTGTTTGTGTGTGCGGGTGTGTGCGGGTGTGTGCGCGTGTGTGCGGCGTGTGTATGTGTGTGTGCGCGTGTGTGCGCGTGTGTGCGGCGTGTGTGTGTGTGTGTATGTGTTTGTGTGTATGTGTGTGTGCACGTGTGTGCGCGTGTGTGCATGTGTACATGTATGTGTGTGTGTAGCGTGTGCGTGTGTATGTGTGTGTAATTTAGTGAGTGAAGCACACATACACACATGTACACTTTACAGTGCTGTGCATAATGCCCCTGTATTTTAAGGAATAACATTTATTTATTTACGATACATAGGATTCATTCACAAAGAGAATTGGTATCCTTAAAGGTTGGTTTATTCCTCAGTTTTTAATTAAGATCAATTTCCAAAAGATGATTTTTTTTATTCCTCTTTTTAGTCAACTTTTTCATGGGTGTCAACTTATGCACAGCACTGTATATATCAGGGCTTAAAATTCATTTTTCAAAATGGGGGGGAATTCCCCCCTTAAGTTATTCATGTAGGGGGGATTTACACAATTTGGGGGGGGGGGTCGATTCTGATACCAAGTCAATATTTCGATACTTTTTTTAAAAAAGTGTTTGATTTTGGGGCCCCCACCACCCTGACGTCATCAGTAATATATACTGTAGTGGGATCATTCACAACAGTGGACATCCTAGATTCTGCTTGACTCTCTCCACACACACAAACACACACTGAAAATGATAGCTTATGTGATATGTTTCTATCGAATAAAAGTTGTGCATAGTGCGGTATGTGTATGCAAATCATTATGTTTTCTATGTCAGTAGATACAATAAGTGTTGACATGTCGAAGACAATCTTTCTGGGATCAAGTGTTGACGTGACCTGAGCTAGCAGGATAGTTACCAAGGAGCTCTTTCCAGATGTAAAAGTTTGCCATGGTAGCGTAGCCTATTTGCGTAAGCGCAAAGTGGTTCTCTCTCTCTCTCTCCGTGTGTGTGTGCGTCTGCATGAGGCTATGTTCAATTCAACTCGGTAGTTGATCAGCCGGTCAATAGCACGCATTCCGCCACTTAATGATTAGGCTATATTAGCGTCATCAGACAGGCTGTAAAAGTGTATGCGGGAATTTCTCGCATTATGATGGCTAGAGTTGCGGGACTTGAACAAATTATGCGCAATACCCGCAATCCCGCAGTGAAATTTAAGCCCTGTATATAACTAGGCTTAGGGCAGAATCTGTAGCTCCTATCTGAGTCCTAACTGCATAGTCGTCGACGCCCCCGATCGCTCCTCTGAAAGCCTAGCCGCCCACCACCTCACGGATGTGGCGTCAGTCCACCTGTGTGTGTATGTGAGTGTATATGTGTGTGTGTGTGTGTGTGCGCGTGAGCAGATTCCTACAGCCGCCACGGTCGTTGATAGTTCCAGAGCTGACCTTTCTATTGTCCTCCTCCCCCTCCAGATGGTCATCACTTGTCCAGAGCACATCATCACCTGGGCCTCCCCAGGCACGTAACAGAGTTAGCCAGCTGCACTCCCCAGTGTGTGTGTTAGTGTGTCTCTGTCTGTGTCTATGTGTCAACCAGGTGCGTAACAGAGTTAGCCAGCTGCACTCCCCAGTGTGTGTGTGCGTGTCTGTGTGTCTGTGTGTCAACCAGGCGCTTAACAGAGTTAGACTGCACTGCCCAGGGTGTGTGTGTGTGTGTGTGTGTGTGTGTGTGTGTGTGTGTCAACCAACTGCGCTCTGCTATCAGTGCACGGCTATGAGGAGTGACGTCATCACACTCCAGGCTGCTGGGTAGATATTGATGCTGGGCAGAGTCACCCCCTATCCTTTGTAGTGTATACTCATCAAATTTGCACTGCTACAGCCCAAAGCCCTGCGCTTGGTTCCCTGATTACCTTATGTGAAAGAGGAGCCTTATTTACTTACTACTTTATCTGAGGTGGTGATTCCATATTTCATTTATTTTTCCACAAGGGCTAGAGAAAATATCTGTATTATTCTAGAATAAAGTATTATTCTAGAATAAAGTATTATTCTATTTTGTATTATTTATATTAGGATGTTTGGGTACCGGTATTTACTGTTTTTGTAAGGAAATGATTATTTCCAGGGAGAGGAAGTGACTCAGATCTTGTCTTATTTAGATCTGTGCTTAATTTAGATCTGTGCTTAAGGGCCTTTCATGGTTTCATTAACTTATCTGGCTCTGATGCTAATAAGCCATAATGACGGCAATGATGATGGTGATGGAAGATAATGAAGATGGTGGTGATGATGATGATGATGATTGTGATGATGATGATTGTGATGATGATGATTGTGATGATGGTGCGGATGGTGGTGGTGGTGGTGATGCTTATGGTGGTGATGATGCTGATGATGATGGTAGTGGTGATGATGATGATGATGCTGGTGATGCTGATGATTGTGATGGTGATGGTGATGATGATGATGATGATGATGATGATGATATTGATGTTCTCCCCTTGTGTGTCCCCAGGTTCTGTCCATCCTGCATGAGGTGTTCCCGGCAGTGCAGGCGGCAGAGATGGCAGCCAAGCTGCGTCCCCACTGGTGGGAGGCGTGGCAAACCCTCGGCCGCGCCCAGCTTAGTCTAGGCGAGGTGGAGCTGGTGAGTTACCCAAGCAACAGTCTCCTTTAGCAACACAAACGCATTACCACAGCAAAAGTCTCTCTCCACCTTATTTGTGAAACCTACTTCCATTCCGGATTTCATCTTCCGTCCATTCTATTTACGGAATGACAGTCTCAGTAGGCTAACTTGAATATTCTTCAACTTATATTTCTTTCAAAATGTCGACAATTCTGCACTCAATATGGATAATTTATATATGTCTGACATTAAAAGTATAAGTTTACTTTTACATGGCTAGGGATGCATCATGCACTGTCTACCATCATACTTAAAATCAATACAACACACAGCTATGTCCGGAAATAGAAAACTGTATTCCGAAATACATCTGAAGTGCCAACGCCCTTGTTTGGCTCAGGAATGAAATGGATAGCAACACAAAGGTTTACTGTTTACTATATGTTACTTAGAAGCCTACAGGCAACATTTTTACAGCATCATGTGAACATGAATACCCGAATGTACCCAAATATGAGGCCATAACATCGCTTGAGTTTTTCTTTGAAAGCTGAACAATGAATAATGTTTTATAATGTTTTGTAATGAGGGGTTATAACTGCTAACATCTGTGCTACCACAAACCCAATTATTAAAGGGACGGCTCCATATGTTTTCTGTGTGGGAAAGGGAAGAGCTTCTGAGCTTTCAACAATGATCTAATAAAATGACAAGGAAAATGTTATTTTAGCTCAGTCATCTACTGTTTTTGGATTATTCAGAAGTTGCTTATTGTGTACTGAAACACGGTTTTGAAATTGTGTTTCTATGGACATCTATTTCTATGGTCTATTGAACCTACTCTTGTATGTTCAAAATGTTCAGAAGCATTTTGATTTTTAACCTTCTGTGTGTGTGTGTGTGTGTGTGTGTGTGTGTGTGTGTGTGTGTGTGTGTGTGTGTGTGTGTTTTGCTGTCAAACAGTTAAAGAGGTTAAAAGGTCACATCAAATATATTCTTGATTTCTCCTTCAGAATGTTGTTTTGTACAGACACAGAGGAAGTGAAGGAGAAGATATTCTTAACATTTCCTCTTTTTCATGGGTTTTCCTTCTCTCTATGGTAAAATCCAACAACATGCCATTTGACACATTTTAAGTATCCGGTAAGCAAAAAAAAGGGGCTCCATTGCAAAAGAGGAAGAGAGTCTTCCGGCAGAAGACCATGGCCTTTGCACAGGCCTCGGGGGGGTCTGATTCATGAACGCAGGTATGTCGCCTAGACGCTCCTGCAGCTTCGTCAGCTCCTGCACATGCCTCTTACTTGAGTGGTGCTGGCTTAAGCTCTAAATCACCAACCCAAAGGCATGATTTATTTTCGCGGAGAGGATGTACAGGACTGAGTGTCGGTCATATTTTGTACCATTATGCGGTATGTCTAGTTGAAACTATTATTTATTACTGATGTAGTGTTTATATAGGCTTACTATAAGTTGCTTTGGACAAAAACATCTGTCAAATACCATAAACATAAAGACAGACACAGTATTGATTAGAATGTTATAGTGTGAATTTTTTTTTTTTTTTATTGTGTAGGCCTATGGCGTGTAGTTTTACTGCTTCTGCTAGTGCAGTCACTCATCACACATGTTCTCTATAGTTATACCTTTGCTCTTGACATGGCATGGTATGGTAATAGTTATTGGTCATTGTTGCTATTAATACTATTATTAAATCATACTTAATGTAGACATTTCAACTTTATTTTAATCTTGTTTTTACTAATAATTAGTGTTAATATACTGTAAGTTGCTTTGGACGAAAGCGTCTGCCAAATACCATAAACATAAACAAACTTTGATGTGTGTTGTTTGGCATTGTCAGTGGTTATTTCTTCTGTAATCGCTTAAACATTAACATCCCATGGTCTCTTGTCACTAATCCCTTCAATGACTAAATGGTATTTCACTTTTTCATCTTAGGAGTTCTGAGCACTTAATCTGAATTTAGTACTCAGGAACTATTTAACAGATAGATGTTTGTTAGCTGAAATGTTAGCCAGGTTGCTGATGTTTGTTAGTTGTAATGTAAGCCGGGTGCTGAGTTGCTGTGTATATACTGTACCTCAGGTGCTTCCCAATTGCCAGATTCCCTTATTTTAATCGAGCGACACTTGTTGCTAGGACTTCACGTTTACCCCCCCCTTCTTCTTTCTTCCTCTATCTCTCTTTCATGTTCTCTCTCTGTTTTATTCTCGCCATCACAAGGTCTCCCCACTAACTCTGCCTCTCTGAGCTGTCGCTGGGATCTCTACACTCTGTGTGTGCGTTAAACAGCTGTCAGTTGCTTCTGCTCCTGTGAGATATATAACTATACGTACACACCGCCGACGACTTGAGCTTCCAAAGATTCAGGAAGTCATTCATTTTCAGTGGAAGCCGGCTTCTCTCAGCTGCCAGAAGCGGCAAATCCGTCGGCGTCACGTTTTGGGCGTCTTGAGCGTCAAGCAGAAAGTTGAAAGTCAGTCAACTTTATGGTAATGAGCTATGACGCAGTTCAGCAACCAACGGCCAGAAACCAATCGAATAGACGGAAGTGTTAAGATAGAACATGATCGAACGTAAAATGCTGTCACGTCAGAGCGGCCAAAGCTTCCAAAGCTTCCCTGGACTTTTTTGACAAGCGTCCTTGACAGGGCGACCAGAGCTTCTTTGGAAGCTCAAGTCGGTGGCGGTGTGTACGTACAGTAAGGGATCATGTCAAAGCCCAGCCCTGCCTAGCCCAGCCTAGCGGCATGGAAGAGTACTTAGAATGAGTGCTGCCACTCCACACATGCTACGACCTGCTCTCCAGGGGGAAGGAGAGTGGGAGAGACAGAGGCGGAGGGAGGTTGAGAGAGAGAGAGAGAGAGAGAGAGAGAGTTTGAGCTGATGGTAAGAGTCAACCACTATTGAAAGGGAGGAGGAAAATAAGATAAGAAAACAAGAAAGGAAAGGGAGAAGCCTTGTGGTGAGTGACTGATGGCGGGCGGGCGGGCTGGAAAGCTGCAGTATGCGGCGGGGTGCCAGCCAGAGCAGGTCCCTGAGCCGAGCCGAGCCCTCGGGCGCTACAGAACACAGCCCAACAACTCGCAGCACATAATGGGCATTCTGGGAGACACACACACACACACATATATACACACACAAACACATGTATACGCACACATGCCTTTCTATTCTGGGTCTGACGTGCTGAGTCTCGTCGCCGTTCTGTGTGACTGTGCATGCATCTCCTAACCTCTCCGAGCTTTCTAGAAAATTCTGGCCTCAGGTGTCTGGCTCCAGAGGTTGTTTTTAAACAAGAGTATAAGTATATATACTCTTTTGATGAAATTTGGTCTCTGCATTTATCCCAATCCGTGAATTAGTGAAACACACTGCACACAGTGAACACACAGTGAGGTGAAGCACACACTAATCCCAGCGCAGTGAGCTGCCTGCAACAACAACAACTGGCTGACTCAGAGGGGGGCAGTGAGGGGTTAGGTGCCTTGCATCAAGGGCACTTCAGCCGTGGCCTACCGGTTGGGGTTCGAACCGGCAACCCTCCGGTTACAAGTCCGAAGCGCTAACCAGTAGGCCACGGCTGCCCTAAGTAGGCATCCTTTAGTAAGAGTAGGCATCCTTTAAAGTGCGTTCGGACACTTTATTTTATGATGACCGTTAACAGAGCAGTGATCTCACTCTTCACTCTTAAATATACATTCTTACTGTATGTTTCACTGTTATTTAGTGAACAGCTTGGAGTTTATAAAGTCTGTGTTTTCTGTGATCGTGCGGAGCCTCTTGTAAAAGTTTTACTGGGAGCAGTAAAGGTTGTGTGTAGTGTGTGTGTGTGTTTATAATGTGTGTGTGTGTGTGTGTGTGTGTGTGTGTGTGTGTGTGTGTGTGTGTGTATAGGGAGTAGTAAAGGTTGTGTGTATAATCGAGGGTCTGCTGTTAATGCCCAGTATACGCACATTCCGTCGTCTGTCTCAGCATACTGGGCGAGGTTGCAGAGCACGATGCAGGAACGCTTGTGTAAACTTTCCTAATGCTCGCTTTATCCCCCCTCCCCCCCACTCTCTTTCTCTTTCTCTCTCTCTTTTTCTCTCTCTCTTTCTCTTTCTCTCTCTCTCTCCCTGTCCTTTTTATTCTGTTTCTCTCCCTTTCTCTTCCTTATTTTCTCTCTCTCCCTCTCTCTCTCTCTTTCTCTGTGCTTCCTTCTCGTTCTCTCTTTTTCCTTCTCCCTCTCTCTCCCTCCCTCTCTCCTTCTCATTTTGTCCTCTCCCTCTTTCTTGTTCCCTTCCTGTCCTTCTCTTTCCCTCTCCTGTCTACATATCTCTCTCTTTTTCCCTCTCTCAGTCTGTCTTCCTTTCTCTCCTTGTCTTACTATATTTATTCCTCCCTTCCTCTCTCTTTGTCATCTCTCTTTCACCCCCCCCCCCCCCCCCCCCCTGTCTCTGCTAAAGCCATTGCTGCCCTGGACGAGCACTGCTCTTAAACTACCCACAATCCCCTTTTTATTTCTCATTAAACATTTCCCGCTTGACGTGCGACAGATCCCTGGCTCTGCGGCTGTTTGACAGACTTTGGGATAGCGTGTCTCTCACAAGGCCGATATCTGATCGGCTTTTTCTGCGTGCGCAGCAGGGGTGGAGGCCAGAGCTTGTGAAAGAGCAGAGCGGGCAGCACATACGAGTGGACTAGGTAGCAGGGTGTTGAGCGCTAAAGAGCAGGGCACCCAGGCGCTCATACAAGCAGACTATGTAGCAGGGTGCACATACTAGCAGACTAGGTAGCAGGGTGCACATACTAGCAGACTAGGTAGCAGGGTGCACTGCACATACTAGCAGACTAGGTAGCAGGGTGCACATACTAGCAGACTAGGTAGCAGGGTGCACATACTAGCAGACTAGGTAGCAGGGTGCACATACTAGCAGACTAGGTAGCAGGGTGCACATGCTAGCAGACTAGGTAGCAGGGCGCACATGCTAGCAGACTAGGTAGCAGGGTGCACATACTAGCAGACTAGGTAGCAGGGTGCACTGCACATACTAGCAGACTAGGTAGCAGGGTGCACATGCTAGCAGACTAGGTAGCAGGGTGAACATGCTAGCAGACTAGGTAGCAGGGCGCACATGCTAGCAGATGCTAGCAGACTAGGTAGCAGGGTGCACATGCTAGCAGACTAGGTAGCAGGGCACACACACACACACAAATGAGCAGACTAGGTAGCATGGCATTCATGTGAGTGGACCAGGTAGCAGGTGGCCAAGCGCTGGCTTATCTGGATTGCAGCCTTGGCCTCACGTCTTGGGACTACCTTGGGCTCTTCGGGGAGAATTATGACCAGGGGTATGCCACAAATGCCTGAGCCCACTACACCATCACAGATGTGGAATGTTTGCAATAAAAGATTTGCACATTTTTATTAAGCGTGCTAGAACCTGTTTGACCCAGGGTATCTGTGTGCTGGTGTATGTACATCTTATTTGGCCAGACGTGTTGTATTCGACATGTGACAGTACAATGATTCATTGTGTTATTGTCTGATCAAAGACAGTCATCAAGTAAATTAGCAGTTCTGGCTGGTCGAACTTCAAGGCATGTTGCTTTTGGGATGTCAGTTGACCACAGTTTGGCCTGCAGATTGGGTAACGTTAGGCCAATGTAAAGGCCAATGTGAGGACACGCATCAAGTTGATTGTCAACCTCATGGGACCAGACGTAACTTTCTGAGTTGAGAATGGCACCACATGTCTGGCCCCCAATAAAAACAAGGGAAGCATGTTCCTCTCTGGGCTGCAGCCCCGACACTCAGCTTTGTCACACAATCCACGGGATTCAGTTAAACCTTCAGACTCTCCCATTGTTCCGACCCCACTCTAAAGCCAAGTTCACCGTACTCTTGTATCCAGATGTGCAGTACACACACACACACAGCCACACACACACACACACACACACACACGGTGCTAGGTGCATTCTCAGCCCCTCAGCAGGGCGATTGTTTTGGCTTTTCATCCTCCTGAAGAAAAAATCTACACAGTCCAGCCCTCTGACCCTGGCTGATATTAAAGATATCTGTTACCCCTAATGGTTTTCCCCTGGACGCGTCTCGCGCTGAAACATATTGCTTACATCATTTGTTGTCTGGCAGCGGGTGACTCACGTCACATCATGGTTGTGGGGGCCTCCGAGACGACACTCACCAGTGAGTCTTGCGGAGATGAGAGCCAGAGATATGGTGTGTATTTATAGGATACCAACAGGGACGTTGGTATTGAGTTGCTCTCTTTTATTTTAGAACACTGCTGAATAGATTGGATAGTGTCCCTCTCACGACTTCTCCCGTCACGCGACAATGAAATTAATAATCTCTTTTCCATCTGGCCCCTAGAATGTTGGGAAAGTGTGTGTGTGTGTGTGTGTGTGTGTGTGTGTGTGTGTGTGTGTGTGTGTGTGTGTGTGTGTGTGTGTGGTTGTGTGTGTGTGTGTGTGTGTGTGTTGTGTGTGTGTGTGTGTTTACGTGTGTGTACCTGTGCATACCTGCGCCAGTGCGAATGTGTGTCTGTGCACATGTGTGCATCCTCGCGTGTTTATATCAGTGTGTGTGTTGTGACTTCATAAAGCCGTCGCTGGCTCCTCCGTCTTGAAATCGATGCCGTGTCTCACGCAGATTGATGAGGAGTGGAGGCAAGTGCATAAAGCCCACCGTAATTGCCTTTTTCTGCTGCTCCAAGCACATAATGTATAATTAATGATTATAAATAGCCTTTCCCATGACTTCCATCAGAGATGCCTTAACGAGTCTCTGAAGCATGTTGTCTTTTTTACGGACACGCTCAAAGACGACGAGGCTGACGCGTTAACAGCACAGGCACTTCTAAGAATGCCACAGGGTGTGAGGCTAGAGTTGTAAGTTACGACTGACTTCAACATTTAAACTGCTAATTAAGGCCGAACTTGACATTTGACATTTGGCACATTAGGATTCATACTTACGCTAGAAGGTGGAGCGAGACCGAGAGAGAATCATGCGGCATTTTCACACTATTTTCTGAATTATCATAAAAATATGTTTTAATGAAGATGACATTCTGTGAGTGTAGTGAAGAGTTGGTAAAGTTAACTTTTCTCTTGCGGAAAATAAACCCAGAGAGTGTTAGCTTTTCCAGGGCTATACGCTATACGAGAAGCAAAATGGAAGAAATGCTATTACTCTTTGTCTGTCTGTCAAAGACCTTTGGGCTACTGGATGGATTGCTCAAGAATGAGCCATCGTTTAAAAATATCTGAGGGAGGAAATATCTCCAATCAGTCTGCATTGAGTATATGACGCAGTCATAGTTTCCTGATCCTCCCCTGCTGCTGCTGAATATGTTCTGCACATAACTCTCCCCTGTATCTGTCTCCCCTGTGTGTGTGTGTGTGTGTGTTTATGTCTGTCGGTATGTGTGCTGAAATACTAAATCATTGGATTTGTATTGATGTCAGTGCATCAACCCCAGTATAGGTTTGTTGTTGCTCAATAGAGCTAAACCGTGAGTGAACCACATTCAGAACAGAACGGTTCAGAGCTCAAATGTGGGACCATGGGTGTCAACGGCTCTGGCTATCTGGTGTGTGTGCGTGTGCTTGTGTGTGTGAAAGAGAAACTGTGTGTGTGTGTGTGTGTGTGTATGTTGCTCTCTTCCTCCCCTTCCCAGGTGATCTGGCCATTCCAGGTGGCTGTTCACATGAGTGTGTGTATGTGTGTATATGTGTGTGTAAATATATGTGTGTGTGTGTGTGTGTGTGTGTGTGTGTGTGTGTTTTAGATACATATGTATGTGTGTATTTATGTTGCTCTCCTCCCCTCCGCAGGCGACCCGGTCATTCCAGGTGGCCGTGCACCTGAGTCCGTGTGAGCGCCCCCTTTGGGAGGAGGACCTGTCATGGGCACGGAAGCTCCGCGACCAGAAACGCAACGCCCAGAGCGTCCTCAACCAGGAGCAGGAGGCACGCCGTCTCCTAGACAACGCCCCGGAGCTGCAGCAGGACTACGACGACTTCGAGAGCGACGAGGTGATTGCCGCGTGCACCGCGGTCGCCGAGCGCCAGAAGAAGTACGAGGAGCTCCAGAGGACGGCAGTGGTGGTGGCCGCACAAAGCGTAACCATAGAAACAGTGCGGGAGGACTCTGACAGACCACCCTGTACGTCGCACAGTGACTTTGTGAAAGCGAGGGGATTGTAGACAAGCACAACCCAAACTGTCGGGGTTTCGTGTTTTGTGTTCTTTTGTTTGTTTTTTGAAATCTATTGATAATGTACAGATGAGATTATAATTTTTAGTTTTGGCCTAAATCTAATTGATGTACTCAAGCCTGATAGCTAAGTCATGTACCTGCTTGTTGAAATGTCAAGGCTGATTGGTCAGGGTTGGCCTCTTCTTTTGTTTTGCTCTGTTTTCTTTCTCTGGAGAAGTGCTCCCTCCCGGTCAGAGTTCCTGATTTGATTGAGTTCTCTCTGTATAAAAAAAAAAAGTCAAAGCTCCTCACTGGAAAACCTATTTGTTTGAAATCCTCAGCAGTGACACGTCTTTGTCCTCAGACGTAAAATATGTCCTTGGCTCGGTCACACTGGTGTCCTCTTTGAGCTACATGAGAAGAGAAGCACTAATGTACCTCTGACGAGGCATAATTCTTTTCCACCAGGAGTGTTTATGTTGGCCTCCATGGCAAAGTCATTCTCCCACCCACCCGTTCTGACTAACATCGAATCCCAGAATTCCCTTATTCAAGGCATCATCTGAGACCCCTCCAAGGACCTGGAAATGCTGCTAGATCCATAAGCAGGCATCTATCAAGCCATCCTCCACATCCTCCAGTTAAAGAGGGGCAACTGAATCCCACTCACATCCCATTTAGAAGCTCCTCTCTCCCTCTCCATCTCCATCAATGTCATAAATGTTTTTTTCGGCAAGAGCTGATGTTTTCAGGCAAGCCGCGGCCAGTTTTGATGAGTGTATCGGATGCATGGGACATCCTGTCATTTCTGAAACCATTAGCTAATGCACAGGGGATGGATGGCACACACACACACACACACACACACACACACACACACACACACACACACACACACACACACACACACACACACAGAGTCATTCTTAGCTGAGCTGAGCGGAGCAGTGAGGGAGACACACACACACACACACACACACACACACACACACACACACACACACACACACACACAGAGAGAGAGAGGGCTCTGAGAGGTTAAAGTCATTGAGAATATGAGAAAATTAAGACTTCCTCTCGACACACTTCTGCTCGTGTGTTCTGCTCTGCTCGAGGAGATGTGCTGTCCAATCCACCAGTAGCAGCAGCTTCCGTCCAGGCTTTAATAGCTTTCATTCAGGCTTTAATAGCTTCCATCCATGCTCAGCTTCCATCCATGCTCAGTTTCGGTCCATGCTCAGCTTCGGTCCATGCTCAGCTTCAGTCCATACTCAGCTTCAGTCCATACTCAGCTTCGGTCCAGGCTCCTCTGCTTCAGGGTGATGCTCAGTTGTGGTCCGAATCATGGAAACGGGACGCTGACCTTAGATGGGTATCAGCATGTTGTGATTGCATTTTTGGTGCATTCATTGTGAGCATTGTGTACATTAATAAGGTCTATACACAAAGCTGTCATTCAGGTTCCTGATGTTCTTTGAGAAAACATGTTTTAATGAAATGTAAACACCATGGTGGACCCTCCCTGCCCCTTTTTGCACCAGAAACAACTGGTTTCACCACACTGACAAAGACCCAAATGGAAGAAATATGAAATAAAAACCTTTAAAAATACAGGATATGACTGAGTCAGAAAAATCATTTTTACCATCCATTTCCTTCTCTGTGTGAGGTTGTTGGTGGTCCTCAGTCCGTAGATGTGCTGCTGGTTTCTCTAGGAAAGAGTTGCGTCTGCAATTGGACTCTGTCAGAGGAGAGTGGTGAGTGTGAGAGGAGAGACAAACATGTTCCAAAGCAATTTCCCAGCGATCAGATCAGAGTGTGTGTGAGGTCCAGCTGGATCAAGCTGGCTGAACAGGAGACATGAATCCCCGTTGGGGTTAATGGTGTGAGACATGCAGTAGTGTGTACACACACACACACACACACACACTCTCTCTCTCTCTCTCTCTCTCTCTCTCTCTCTCTCTCTCTCACACACACACACACACACACACACACACACACACACACACACACTACTGGCAGTCCCCTGTGTCATATTAATTCAACACACACACACACACTCATTCATCACTGACAGTTAATTCGATCCACTCGCTCACACAGTTGCCATACCTCATGCAGGTGTGCGTAATGATCCCACACCAGGCTGTTGACTCCTGAGGTGTGTAACAGTGAACTTCCAATTTCCACCATTTCCTCCTCTCTCTTCTTTCTCTCTCTTTCTCTCTGTCTATTTCTCTCTGTCATGCATACACACACACACACACACACACACACAGTCATAATCACATAATAATGCAGCGTGTACCATTGAACCTCCAATTTCCGTCATTTCCTCCCCTCTCTCTCCCCCTTTCTGTTTATTTCTCTCTCTGTCACACACACACACACACACACACACACAGTCATAATCACATACCGGTATCTCCAGTTTCCACCAATTCTTTCTGCCTCTCGCCCTGTCTCTCTGTCTCTCTCTCTCACACTCTCTCCCTCACACACACACACACAGTAATAATCACACCGTCCAGCCCATTTCACACCACACTCAATAAGCATTGGATCAAACCCACTTGTTCCACTACTGCTATACCGCTGCTACTGCTACTACTATTATTATTACTACTACTATTAACAATAGTATAATTTCACACATGCTCTTTTTCTTTCTTGTATGAGCTTAAATGCTGGTGCCTTGTGACTCGCTCGTATAATCTTGAATGCTTTATAAGCTGGCACCTGTTGTAGGAAGCCATGAGTGATCATGGATTGGTGCTGTAGTTCCCCTTTCTAGTTTTCCACAGAGAAAAGACACATATGTCAACACATCCAACAAACACCTACAGATAAGTCATTATAGGGCATTGTTGAAGGGTGGTTCCTCATGACCAAATTAGTCTGTTATTATTAGCGCCGGTATTGATGATTTATGTGGATGCCTAGTGGCTAGCTACAATGACGCGCGGGGTATGTGCCATGATTGCATTATGGGATATCTGTCTGTCTCCAGGTTTATGGCCTGTCATCATCAGTCACCGTGGTGATGGACCATCTAAGTGTGCCTACCAGTGTTAAACGCGTGCTCACCTCTTTAATCCCTCTGCCGGATCCGGGCCGAGACAGGGCCAGATCAGAGCCAGATCTGGCAGCAGTCCTGGCTGGGCTGTGCTTCAGCGCCAGGAGATCCACTGACCTCAGGGGGGCACCTCTCCTCTCTCTGCAGCCCAGCCAATGAGACTGAGAGAAGTAATCTCATTTCATCGCATTTTATTATACAGGAAAGGATTAACGGCCACATTACGGTCACAGTTAAACGGGCCTGGCTCAGTTAGAACGGGTTCACATCAGGTTCCTGTTCTGCAGCACATAAAACACCTCACAAACAAATAGAAAACAGCATGAAAACAACAAAAGAGGCTTTAACAGAAATTAAAACAATTATGACAGCTACACATACATTCAGAGGGATAAGGCGGGTATGAGATAACCACTATGAGATGAACCAGTAATAGATAAATAACTACACCATACGCTCTGTTGTGACTCTTGAGTTTTCAGCTTGCTTTTTTTATCTGTAGATCTGACACATATTGTAGTCATGACATTTATATCGGTCTGCTTAGCACATTGCTTGTGACGCACACCACCACGCTAGTTAAGTGCCTTGAAGGAAAATGTCTTCTAAAAACATAATAGGATTTTTGAAAGGCCATTTGAAAATGTCTTCTAAAAGTATATAAGGATTTTGAAAAGCAATTTCAAATTATGTTTAATAATGTTTGTACAACTAAAACCATTACCAACAAGGAAGTGCTTCACTCAACTTTCAACCAACAGCTACTGCTAAATTTATAGGTCCATGGTATTACTTTCAATGTCACAAAAGTATCTGAATAAAAGACAAAGTAGACTGCCAAGATGAATGGAAAACATCTCTGGCTTTGTGAGATTACATTTGCAGTCTTATTTACTTCTGATGAATGCGAGTGCTCAGCTCATTTCTGTGATCTCAGTGTGTGTGTGTGTGTGTGTGTGTCATGAATGAAAAACAGCATGGCTTGAAAGACAAATGGTGTGTGTGGGGATTGAAGTCAAATAAAAGAAAATAAACGGAGAGCAAATGTGCGGACCTTCTTTGTTACTGGATCTTGGACTTTTGGCTCCTGCACCTTAATTTGGATGTGCGCACGTTCCCAAATTGAAAGACAAACGGCACATACTTTGTCTGTTGAGGATGTCCTGATTCACATGTACAGTTGTTGATTAACACCATAGGCTGTACTGATGATGTTGGATGTGTACTGTATATATAAGAGACTCAATTGATGATAGCACTGTGTGGGAGCATCTCCAGTAGCCAAATGCAAAAAGAAGAATGTCAGGCACAGTAATAGTTTTGCTGTTAAATAAACTTAAATAAACTAATATATGTACAGTAGTTTTGCATTATATAGCATATATATTTATGTAGCTATAATGTATATTCAAATTTTAGTATTGCAGTTATTTTCTATTGTAAATTGGAACATTTCACATGATAGTTGTGCTGGCAATTTTTTTTCCACATTTCTGTCTAAATTGTACAAGGCATGTATAACTCAAGAGAGGGTTCTTAGATTAGTGGAGGGATTCTTTACTTGGCCATTCATGAAGACTGATGAAAGAAGTACTGTACCTCTCT
The DNA here is from genome assembly GCF_017589495.1 of Alosa alosa. Lineage (NCBI taxonomy): Eukaryota > Metazoa > Chordata > Actinopteri > Clupeiformes > Clupeidae > Alosa > Alosa alosa. Next base: position 16,684,578 of record NC_063200.1, read on the forward strand.
GTGCATGCATAATCCATCTGCAGGGGCCTGGGTCAAGGTAAGCAATCTGGAGGCAGTTTTTCCGGTTTGATGCATCGCATCAGTGAAGAAGTCTGTAGGTGTATTCCCCATGGTCACGGGAACGCTGGCGACTACGCCGCTCCGTCCGGCATTTTTTGCCTTATGCGTTTGTCTAGTGTGTGCTGATTATTATGACCGCCGCACAGCGAAGCAGCGGTCATATAGGTTTAGTCAGATTTTTTTTTTTTTCTTTTTCGCATGTCCAAATTTCCGTCAACACTGTAAGACCGGGGTACACGAAACTTGGTGGGCATGTAACCCCACATGGATAGCATGGAACCTCCTGTTTTCATTTTGATCTGTAGCCCCCCCGCTGGACTGGACGCCCCGAAAGGAGGGTAGGGCAGACACAGTTTTCTGTGAATATCTCGAAAACCGTAGGGTTTAGGAGGACCATTTTTTTTTGTATGTTGATCTCAAAGGGCCATGTCAACCCATTCCATAACCACTCATTTCATGTATAGCCACCTAGTTAAACACAAAAAGTAAAAATGAGGTGTTGTAATCGCGAGGTATCTGTGACCTAACATAGTCAAAAACTGCAATGAAATTGGAAGTGTAGGATCATTATGACACCGTCTGAATGCACGCCAAGTTTCGCGGAATTCTATTCATGGGGGGCCACACAATAAATTAATTTATGTTACTATACACTAACTGGCCTGTAGGTGGCCGGAGACAGTTTTCTGGGAATATCTCGAGAACCGTAGGGCCTAGGAGATCCACCTTTTTTTTGTATGTTGGTCTTATGGGGGCACTGCACGAAATTGAAAGTGTAGGATCATTATGACACCCTCCAAATGCATGCCAAGTTTCGTGGACTTTCGTTCATGGGGGGCCTTACAATAAAATAATTTATTTGTACATTTAGTGACCATACACCAACAGAGTTTTCTGTGAATATCTTGAGAACCGTAGGGCCTAGGATGACCAATTTGTTGCATATGTTTGCCTCCAGGGGTCATGTTAACCCATTCCATATGCACACGTGCATAAACAGATACACACGCACACACATACATTCACAGTAATCATACGTATGACACATACTCACACAGTAGACATATGTACGCATGCATGCACATGCACACACACACAGGCACATGCACAGGCACACACACAAGCACAAGCACGCACACACACACACACACACACACACACACATAAACATAAACATGTACATGCACACATGCACACAATTCAAGAATTTCTCAGAATTATAAACAGGCAAGATGGGGGTGGGGTTGTATAAAATGTATATGTACATGTGAAATCTATGAACTAATCATGTTTTGGTACTTGTCTAGCAGATACCATGAGAATTGAGTGTGCATAATGCAAATCAGTGAGACAGTTATAATCATATATGCCTTTCAGGGTGACTTATTTTTGTGGAAAAAATTTATAAAGTGACCTTGGGTGCTTTGAAAGGCGCTATGTAACAAATAAAATTATTATTATTATTATTATTATTTATTATTATGTCAAACAGCACAATATATAGACTTTACTTTATTTCTGCACTGTTGACTTACTCATTTGCACTATCACCATGGCCACTATCACCATTGCACTACCACCATGACACTCATTCACACAGAGCACCTTAGAGCACCTTACCATACCTTGCTATGCACAGAGAATCACAGGCTCAGTCCCTGCCTCAGTCATTGCAAGCGCCTCTGATTTATTAATCACTTATTAATCACTATAAACAGTAACCACTATGTGGATACTGTTTTTAGAATTGATTTAGCTTAAGTGTTAGTTAGTATAATTTGTGTTTTTGTAATTTGTAATTTGTATTTTAGTATATTTTTATATATTGTATTAAGTGTTAGTATAATTTGTATTTTAGTATATTTAGCATATTCTTTATCTTCTACTGTCCTTACTGCTTAGTTGTGTTTTAATATTATATACTTTAATTACTCTTTCTGCTGTTAAAGAATGTGTTTGTGTTGTATGTATGCTGCTGAGACCTTGAATTTCCCCTGGGGATCAATAAAGTATCTATCTATCTATCTATCTATCTATCTATCTATCTAGCACATGGGGTCGTTGTCTCACCCAGCAGTTCCTTTCTACGAGGCTCCTGTGCTCACTCTGGTTTAGGCCAGGTGCTAAATCATCTTTTAAAACAAAACAAAAAACAAAAAACAAAAAAAATGTCCAGACAAAAGGGTTTGTGTTTCTTCATTTAAGGTTTATTTTTCCCCAAAAACAAGTGGCGATTTCAATTCAGTTGGAGGAAAATTGCAACATGATTCAATAATCAACATGTAGAATGGCAAAAGCAGCAATCATTGGATAACAAACAACTAAATTACCTGTTACACTCACAACGTAGAATAAAGTGGCTTCAGTCACTAGTAGAAGGCCAGTACAGTTAACACTGTAGAATGCAGAATGCAGAAGTCTGACCCAGCTTATGTGCCACCTACATTCCCTTTCTTTACCCAGTGGAAATATCTTTCACATTAATGTTCACTCACGTTCACATTAATGTTCATTCTCGTTCACATCAATGTTCGCTCACGTTCACATTAATGTTCGCGTTACTCTGATGAACAACCAGTGTGAGTTTCAGTTGCTGTTGAGTGATATGACATAATTTCAATGACCCAAACTATGCAAGACTGAGTAACTTTATCTTTTTTTTTTATATATAATATCCAAATGATTTCTTAATAGCTTTCTGAAACCAGCACAATTAATCAGACCTTCTCACAGAGAAGAATTTTGTTTTACATTCATAAATAAATAAGACCATTGCACTAAACACTTCACATTTTCAGCAACATGGCTATATGTACAAGCTATCTCTTAAGGACGTTCATTAAGTACACCTGGTCACTTGATCAGTGGGTCTGGCTTAGACCAAAGGCCCTTAAGAAAAAGATGCAAAAGTGCAGTAAATATATCGGTCCCTTTCAGTGTCTCTGCAGAATGACTCGGTTCCTGGGAACACGGGCGTGCTGTCTCTGAGCTTCATGTGTGTGGCAATGCGTAGTTTCAACATGTGCTTTTCTGTCAGACTCTTTGTCTTTATTGGAAATTCAGCTCTGTCCTGCATGTGTTGATGTCAGTGAGAGGTTGTTGAGTCAGCAGTATCAGTTTGACAAATGCGCTCCGGCCCTCACCAGCACTGAATCTACAGCAGGGCCGCCGATGATTCATTAACACGCCACTTCACTGCTTTGGCTAGAGCCGAACAAACAAACAAACCACAGAACACAAGAGGAAATAAAAACAATAACAACAACAAACAATCTGACATGACATCAAACTTCATTGTGATCTGTCCTCTCCTGCATTAATCAGGCCACCATTAGTCAGCAAACCTCAATAGCTTAATACTTTACTGACTTTCAGCGACAGATAACGGATCTCTTAGCAGTCAGCCAGGAACATTTGTTTGAAATCCGTCTTTGTCTTTCTTGTGAATTTGTGATTAAAGTCCAGATTTCCTCCACTCATGTTTGGCTCTTGATGTGGTTCCTTTTCCTGCTCAGTCTATCTGGCGTAGTTTCCCATGGCAATCGTTTGCGTCCATCTCGCCTCCACAAAGGTCAAAGGTCGCCTTCAAATGTGTGGCAGCAGACTCCTGGGCTTTGTTGTACATTCAGGGTTTCCCCACTGTCAATGACTTTCCATTTTCCTCTGCACACACACACACACACACACACACACACACACACACACACACACTCTGTCTTTCTCTCTCTGTCTCTCTCTCTCGCGACAGCAGATATTTATATTTGTTCATGAAACAAAAAGCGTAGGCTCCCACTATCACCTCCCAACATCCTTCAGGACCCCTCCTCTCCCAAACACACACACACACACACACACACACACACACACACACACACACATACGCGTGCGCATCTCATATGCTCCTCTCCTGCAGGTTGAGTGTCTCATCAGTAAAAGTCACCTGTAGGGGGGGCTGTTTGGGGCAGAAGGCCAGCTGTTCAGTCTGAGTGAGGCCCACCCCTGTGCCCTGTGTCCTGTTCTCTTGCCCCAGTCTGGGGCAGCTGAGCAAGCTGGTCTGCCCCCCCAGCAGCATCCGCTCAACCGTGGGGGGACTCGTGCCCCCCGTCAGCGCCACCCCATCCGACGGGCACAAGTATGTCTGTGAGGTGCTGACCATGTCGCGGAGTTCCCTCGAGACGAGTGAGGGCGAGTCGTGGGACACCACCGAGGACGTGGGCCCCGCGCTAGTGCAGCGGAAGTCCTGCGGCCTCCTGGGACCGTGCCCGTGTCCGTTGCTGCGGCGACCGATGCGGCAGAACAGGCACTTGATCTTGTCCAGCAGCTTAAGCAGGACGGTCTTGCTGAGGAGGATGTAGATCCAGGGGTCCAGGATGGGGTTGACCGAGGCGATGCGGATGGCTTGAAGATCGGGGTTCTTGTCTTTGCACATCTCCACGGGCGGCCGGTACAGCTGGTTGACAAACACACGCACCTGTGGGAGACGGAAGACAGCGGGTGAGTGCGGTCATTAACCGCCATGAATCTAATCTGACGGAAGACAGAGGGTCAGTGCGGTCATTAACCGCCATTAATCTAATCTGATGTCAGAGAGCCAGGGAGGAAAAAATAAGGACACTGGTGTTTATTCAACACCAGAATAACAGGTGTCTTGAGAGGGGTCGGCAAACACCCATTACCTCAAGACATACAGACCTCTTTCTCTTTCTCTCTCTCACACACACACACACGCACACACACACACACACACACACACACACACAGTCCGCTAGAGTGAGGACACAGGCATTGAACAGAAGCCAGTTTAAACAGAACCCCGCCTTGTAAGCGACATCAATCACTGTCCACGCTAGCGCGTTTCTGACAGTCTCACAATACTCTACTGCTCAAAACAGCATCAGGTCACGGCTTGCCCATCTGGGTTCAAATTTCCCAAAACCAAATGTGAACTGAAAAAAAAAACCCCTTCTGTCTGAGCTTGGACCAGATCTGAACTATTACAAATGAACCCCATTTTGGTCATGCTGTGGTTCTTGTGAGAGATTTTGAATTGACCTTGGGAATGATGGGCTTTTCACAGAAAAGTGGTCAAAGATGCACACTTGCTTGTTTGCTTTTGAGCGGTTTGGAACACAAAAAAATTCTTGGGTACCCTATCTATTCATTTCATCCATTGAGGTCATCTACATGCACTTACTTGCACATGGTATTTTTTTTATTTAGAATTGAAAGATTTTGGTAGGGCCCACATAAACATGTCTTCTTTGAAAAACTGGTTTGTTCTTTAATCTTGGGTGTCAGAGGACAATCAGAAGGATGGGTAACTGGTACATTTTCACAGAGAAAAGTTATTGTTGCCACAGTGAAGTCATCTAGATAAAGCTAGGACTCTCTTTGGTAGTTGGGCCTTTTTTCCCCTCAATATTGCACAGGTTTACCCTGCAGCTGAAATTACTTGTCTCCACTTGTTTCGTTTTATTGTGGAGATTTAGTCAACCTATTTATCTGTTTGTTTTTACTGCTGATGTTTTTTTGCATAAACTATATGCCATATCTTTACATTGTCATTACACATTAATGATTACAACTAATGTGAAGCTTTAATCGTGCAAGTCGCTGCATTCGTTTTGTATTTGTGTTTATGTTGCACGGCGCTTTTATATACAGTTTGGATTTTTTAAGACGTATGATGCAGAATTTCAGATCAATGTTTTAATTTTAAACACACATAAAACAAAAACATAAGTGTAGTCCTCCTTAGCTCGCCAACGACACCAGTAAACCAATTTGTGCACTGTTTAATTTAACATTAGATTATTTGTTGTCAAACACTTTCTTAGTATAAAACTTGCACATGTGTTTCACCATAAATTTAGTTGTCATTTATTGAATGTAAAATTACCTATTTCCTATTTAATTTAACTCAATTTACGCCATTGCGAAACTCCGACCTGGCGTGATATAACCTTAATGTGTTCATTTAGCATTCGCCTACCTGCTGATACAAGTTCTTCAACATTTCAAAATGGATTGCGCAACCGACAATGGACGTGTGTTCATTTAAAAAAGTTTTTTCTAGCTAGAAACCGATAGTGTAAGAAGATTAAGAGAGTAGAGAAAGAATGCTTACCACTAAAGGTATGGAACAAATGAGGACAACTACGGACGTCGCGATGAGCAGAACTACCATCTGCATCTCAACCCCTGCCAGGCGCCCGAAACTTCGTCTGCGCCGGAGCTCCGCGATGCGCCCATGATCGGTACCGAGAGAAGTCCTTCGCACAAAGCGCCTGTGCATCATAATCAGCGCTCCGCACACCATAAAGTTACAGATCACTGTAGCCAGAATGAGCAACGAGCTGAAGCCGGCATACATATAGGAGAAGACGGCGTGCGTCGAGTCATTAGTCCGCCAGTCAATGAAGCACCAGGTGTTTGGGTACTGGAGTTTGACCTGTCCGAGTCCCATGGTTGGGAGCGCACAAAACAGAATGTTGGACAAGTAGATGCCCAACAGCGTGATGGCGGCGAGTCGCTGATCCACGTAGTGACTGTAGAAGTACGCGTGGTTGATTGCAAGATACCTCTCTATGGACATGGCACAGATGATTCCAAGCCCGGCCAAGGAGAAAAAGAGCAGGATGAAGCCTGAGTACTGGCACAGCGGGTCTCCACCGTCTCCACCGGGCCACTTTCCCTTCACATATGTCGCGATAGTCACGGGGCTCGCCAGCAGAGTGCCGAGCAGGTCGGTGACAGCGAGCCCACACACCAGAGTGTAAAAGGTCGTCTCTTTCTTCTCCTTTCTTGACTTGCGAAGCACCACGATGGCGATGACATTACCAACCACGCCGAATATGAACATGATGATCGGGATGGCTGGTACTCTGGTCCCGCTGGTGACTGCCGGGGTAGTGACTACCGTGTTATTGTTTTCTGGGCACATTTTTTTTTTTGAAGTAATAAAAAAATGCTTTATGTGCGTCCTTGCGAGTTTACGCACGTTTCAAACTGCATTTCTGTAGATATTGCGCTTTAGGTCTGCATGGAATTTCTTTTCATATTTCTTGCCCGGGAATCAAAGCGTCGTGGTGTGTTTAGTTCCATTGTCATTCCTCAGCAAGTGAACAGAGGCAGGTTGAAACTTCTCGCATGCTTTGTCTTCGGTGTTTCCGCACTTTCTTGTATCGGCGCTGCTCACAGCCATGCACACTCACACACTCTGAGCTGTCACTTAAAGTTTCACTAGAAAACCCCAGTCCTGAACTCCGCCTCCGTAGCTGCGCAAAGCTAGTGACATACCACAAGCACGGTCTCCTTGTAAACGGTCTCCGATCCCTTCATGCGCGCTGCGTAAACGCTACGCAGTTGAGGTAATCAAACCTCTCTTGTATTTCAAGGGACTCAGAAAATAGACTTCAAAAAGAGTTCCTTGTTATTGTTTTAAATGACTTAATGACATATATGAAGGCACAGCACAAGGACAATAACACGAATAATGCATTTTAGTTGATTATATGTTCAAATTATATATATATATATATATATATATATATATATAAAGCAAGTCTGAAGTTTCATTTTGGGGAGAGGGAGAATAGAGACCAAAAACAGAGTGTGAGAGTTTTGAGACTGTCAAAACTACTCTCTCTTGAAACTATCCTGGCAGCAATGAATCACACTTAAACACACAAGCAAGGCTTCAACCTTTCAGTCACTTCACACAACTCATGTTTTCAGGCATTCATAGTTTAAATAGGGAACAGAACTGTGATGAATAGCCTAATTAACCTGGCTGTGTTATTGTCATGGGAAGAGGGAAGAACAGAGAGAGAGAGAGAGAGAGAGAGAGAGAGAGAGGAGGGGGTTTTGCCATAAGAAAAAAATGAAAGATAGAACATCTGGATATCGTCTTCTTAATCATGAGTTACTTTATCAGAGACAGTGATATTTGCGTTTGCCCAAAACTGCATTATATTCCCAACCGTCTCCTTTTCTAGGCTCAATTGCAGTGGAGGGATGACTCACTGCTCAGACACTCCTGAATAATTAAGAATGGTCAATTAAGAACCATAGCCAAGCTGAACCCATTCTGTCCGCAACTGATCTTGAAACCGTTGTCCATGCCTTCATCTCCTCCCGCTTAGATTACTGCAATTCTCTGTACATTGGCATGTCACAATAAAATCTAAACAAACTCCAGCTGGTACAAAACGCTGCTGCTAGGCTCCTCACCAACACCAAAAAAAGTGAGCACATAACACCAATTTTAGCTCAGCTACACTGGCTTCCGGTCAAATTCAGGATTGAGTTTAAAATTTTACTTTTTGTTTTTAAAGCCCTTAAAGGTTTGGCCCCACCTTACATCTCTGAACTTCTGCCCCCACACTCTACTACCAGGTTACTCAGGTCACAAGACCAACTACTGCTTGCTGTCCCACGTACACGCCTCAAAACCCGTGGCGACCGAGCTTTTTCTGTAGCTGCTCCAAAGCTCTGGAATACCCTTCCTCCACATATCAAATTCTCCCCTACAATTACCTCCTTCAAATCCAATCTCAAGACATATTTTTTTTCACTAGCTTTTAATACAGTATGATGTTCAGGTCTTGGTCTTGTTTTAATTTTCTTATTTATTTTTATTTATCTTATCTATTTTCTTGTCACCGCTACTAATGCTGTCTTGCTACGAATAATCACACTTAGTTTGTGTAGATGTATGGCCTTTGTGTAGATGTATGGCCTTTGTGTAGATGTATGGCCTTTGTGTAGATGGTCTTATTGTAGATGTATGGCCTTTGTGTAGATGTATGGTCTTTGTGTAGATGTATGGTCTTTGTGTAGATGTATGGTCTTATTGTAGATGTATGGCCTTTGTGTAGATGTATGGCCTTTGTGTAGATGTATGGGCTTTGTGTAGATGTATGGTCTTTGTGTAGATGTATGGCCTTTGTGTAGATGTGTGTAGATGTATGGCCTTTGTGTAGATGTGTGTAGATGTATGGTCTTTGTGTAGATGTATGGCCTTTGTGTAGATGTGTGTAGATGTATGGGCTTTGTGTAGATGGCCTTATTGTTATGACTTATTAGACAACCTTTTCTTTGTGTTTGTTCAGCACTTTGACTCAACCCCTGTCTTTTTTAAATGTGCAATATAAATAAATGACTTAACTTTAAAATTAGCTTGGCTTGGACCATGTGCCTCAGTAATTGATTAGGAAAACTGCTAAAGCCACTTGATACTATAAAATAACAAGCATCAATTAGCATCCAGTTTTTAATATTGATGGTGGTGTGCTTGAAATTTGTTGTTTTGTCTAAAAGGGATGACCTTGTGAAATTCGTCCCCGAGCAGCGGCAGACTTCAGAACTCTTTTGGGTTGGATGTGGTCTGGTTTTAATATGGTTCTAAACGGAAGTTCAGCAGAAGGTTCACAAGGTACAGTACAGTAGTTCTATGGCTTTGCTTAGACTGATGTTCACCAGACTTGCCTCTATAGAGACAGGTAGATTGAATGTTCTCAGTTAGTGTTGATCTGTGGTGAGGTTCCTCCGCCACATTCCTCCTACAAGAATGCAGTGGAAACATCCATATCTCTGAATATGGCGCAGCACTCAAAACATACACATATTTAATTTGAATGTGTTTGAATTGGCTGAGTGGTGATGTATTGCAATGCAAAGCTGGTGAGAAATCCACACACAATTTCTCTCTCTCTCTCTCTCTCTCTCTCTCTCTCTCTCATACACCCAGAGTGTATAACATCACCAAAGAAAAACTATCAAGGAAATACAAATATTATTGTCCTCTCTCTTTTTCTCTTGTCCTCCTTCTTTCACCCTCTCTCTGTCTCTCTTCCTATTTCTCTCTCTGTCTTTCTCTCGCTCACACACAGACTCACACATGCACGTAAGGATGCCAAAAGATTATCTTAAAACAGGCCTAAAGTGACCCTGTGTCCATGGTGTGGTCATCAATCCTCTCCAACTAACTCAGTCTGGCATATGCGAGCCTTCTTGGCTAATTCATCATGCACTACAGAACGTTCCAGCGTGTCAACTCAGCACCTTAAGTGGCTCATTGCACATTAATAGGGGGGTTATTTAAAACGAATTGATCCTCAATATGTTAACTATTACAGCTCTCTTGTGAACCCCCCTCGCCCCATTGCAATTGTATCTTGCCTGTGCCTGTTGAGGTGTCCACAACCATGGCAACCTTGACAGGGACAACAAGACTTGACAGGGACAACAACAGTCATAATATGGGCACTTTAATAACAGAAGCGTTATATCCTAAACGTTTATGACTTGTTTATGACACGTTCATGACAGTGTCATGTCACTCTTATGTCGACACTGTCAAGTAAAGTGTAACCGATTAACCGGGGTCAAATTCCTTGTTTGTTTACGCAAAGCTGGCCAATAAAGCTGATTCTGAGTCTGATGTGGTAGCAATTTGGAGTGATGTCCTATCTTATCTTCAACAAATACCTTTGTGAGTAATACGTTATTCGTTGCTAGCCTTGGGAGTTTTTAGAAGTCCATCTTGACTAATAGGTGTCACAAGTTCAGTGGTTTGACTCAGACAGCTAAACATATAGTTTTCCATCCTAGCGTCGTGCAGTTTCTCTTCCTGTCAGCATGTTGATGTCTGACACTGATACTGAGAAGCGCTTGGAATTTATCATTTAATGTACTCATCAGTCTATAGCACAATCCCTCTCCTGTTTCCACAGGGCTACAACCACAGCTCTTCAAAACCGCCTGTCAAGAAGCTAAGCGTCGCCTTGTGGTTATTTTGCTGTCAAGTGAAGTCTGCTTGTGGTGAGAGAGTTGATAAACGTGTAGTGCCGGATGTACATGAGTGCTGAAAACAGAGCATGTGAAACTGTGCACATCTAATGTGGTCCTCAACTATTGTTGTGTGTGTGTGTGTGTATGCATGCAATTAATCTAGGACCTAAAAGTGTGTGGATCTGTGTGTATGAATTAATATAGGACTTAAAAGTGTGTGTGTCTGTGTGTATATGTGCATGTATGCACGCAGTGAATATAGGACCTGAAAGTGGGTCTGTATGTGTTTTGATATCACGCAGCACTTCCTCTTTGAGACATGCTCAGGCTTTGAGACATGCTCAACGCAGGCTGAGAGAGTGTAGTCGAGAGGTTAACATGTGAAAGGTCACGGTTTACAGAAAACACTGCTAGCTGCTGCTGCATGGAGCATGCTTGTTAGTTTAAAATGATCATACCATCATTCATTTCCTGGATTCCGTCAGAATGTTCTTTTTAAGAAGTGGTTGCTAGTCAAATGGAGGGAAAGAGACCAAACATAATTGGCTGTCATAATGTCACATGACATGTGTTACGTTAAGGTTATTGCTGATTCAGGAGACAATGATGACACCAGGTTCAAGCATGAGTCGTTTACTTTCGAACTCCCGAAACTTCCTGTGTGCCCCCCAACAGGGGTCCGTGTACAACCAAGCACGTCACATGTAAACCCTGTTTACAGAACAACATGAGGCCTCCATGCATAAGAAACTATGGTTGAATCCTAATCTCTCCCCTTACACACTCACACACTTTGATGTGCGTTCCCGCAAACTTTGTGAGGGCTCAGGGCTGTCCCACTACAGAAAAATGTCCCACTACAGAAAAGGGCTCTCGCTCGCACCCTTTCTGTGTCATTTCCGTAAGTCGACATCTATGAACACTTTACTCAAGAGAATTACCCACAATTCATAGCGCTGTGGCGTGAAACACGGGGTTACTGAACGGAACGCTGGAAGTTTGAAAAAACGTCAGTAAACAACTGCCGTGAACAGAAACGTTTTTTTGTGTTGCCAATTTATGGATATGGTTATGGATACGCTTTAATTTAACAGGGAACAAATTAAGATGTTGGTCAGACTAAAAATTGAATGATTTAATTTAATGATAGGTCACAGGTGCGGTGCCATTCCTGTTATTAGCTTCTTGAACCCTTACACCCTCGCAAACTTGATCACTTAAGACGGATGTCAGTTAAGTGTGTGAGGGTTCAGGGCTTAGATCTTAGGGATGACATTGGGATTTAGACTTTGTCGATCCCTCTTTGTTCCTTCCTGCCTGTCGCTCTGTTCAGAGGCAGGGATTGATCATGACAACACTTTCTTTCTGGCCGCCATTTCGTCATCTGTTTCGGTTAGTGTTCCCTTTTCCTACTTGTGAATGGTCTCCACCTGTGCGGATGACTTTATAAGCCTGATTGCCTTCAAGATGGCGGCTGCTTACATTCCCAGGTTCCTTAGTGAAGGCTCCACGGTGAAGGCTCCTTGGTGAAAACTCCTTGGTGAAGGCTCCATGGTGAAGACTCCTTAGTGAAGGCTCCATGGCGAAGACTCCTTAGTGAAGGCTCCATGGCGAAGACTCCTTAGTGAAGGCTCCACGGTAAAGACTCCTTCGTGAAGACTCCTTAGTGAAGGCTCCACAGTGAAGACTCTATAAGACTTCCATAATGGACCTGATCCGGCGTCCAAACGCACATCGATCCAAAATTGGTCTGGATCCGTTTGATGGATCTGGTGCCAATAAGGGCTAAGACTGGCCCAGTTCCGTATGATAGCCTAGTCTGTGTTACTGACGTGTTCCATATCTGCTTATCATATGCAATATGGGTCCGCTTATTGTGTGTGGTACGGACCCGTTTATCAGATATCAGCCGGGTTTGTTTGACATGTGAAATGTGATTGGTAATTACTTATGTTTGCTACACATTTGCTAACAGGTTCGGGGGGGGGGTACGGGGACTTTACACATAAGTGTCTTATTATTTTTTATTCAACAACCTGGCTGTAGAAGTGCAATCCCAGACAAAGTTTAAAGCCTGTGTTGCAGGTTAACCACCACTGTTGATTAATGGGTACATAAAGCACTCAATATATGTATATCATTTTTAAAAATGTCTCCAAATGGTGTTAAATGCCAGTTTTTGTCGTTTTTAGTATAAGCAGGGTTTCTTTTACACAATTCGGTGATGACGTCACGTTGGGGGCTACATGATCTGCGCTTCATTAATTTCAATGCATTTCAATGGACATCGTGGTTACACTTTCAACATAAAGTTTGTATATTTACACTTCGAATTTCGTTACAGCATTTATATGACAACTACCCTATATGTCTAACAAAGATAACAATGTCTTCCGATTTTAGTTTAATGCAATTTTTTCTGAATTTGAGAAGTCTCGTTATGAGGCTACATAAATGCGCCTATTCAGTTCAATGCATTATGCTTATAACGTTACAACACTTTTTTTGTTTACAGTTACTGTCAGTGAACAGCACCGAGTGACGTCAACATTTTCTTTATATCTAGTGATGGTGATCATGTCGTTAGTTCAGATAAGTATGCAACCGGGTAAACTTAGTCAGAAGATCAGAATATAAAGCATCATGATAGCTATGGGCTAACTTTCCAGTCCCACCTGTGAGCCACCCCTGTTGTTGCAAACCGATTAGGCTGGTCGTGTCTTCAGCATGAATATTTTTGATAACTACTCCTCATGATTGATTGTCATTGACATCGTCAGGGTACTGCTTACCAAAGAGGGAGATAATAAGGGCAAATAGCAGTTTGGCAGGTGCTTGTGTGGGCTGTGCCGTCCCAATGGAAACTGCGGTGGAGAGCTGCTGTAACGCTAGGGAAGCGAGTGCGTTTTGGCCGCTGGTCGAGGAGCTCACCCCGTGACCAGCAGATGACATGATCTATCTAGCTATCTATCTACCTGTCTATATATCTATCTCGGCTATCTATATCTATTTGTCTATAATCTGCGCTATCTACTACTGAACACTCCCTTACTCGTCTCTCTTTACTCGTCTCTCGTTACTCTCAAGGGTCTCTCAACTCTGTTAACTATAGAATCTTTGGTCTCAAGGTGGGCTTTGGTCTGTAGCCTCCCCAAGGTGATGTAATGCAACGCATTGTGGGGGAAAGGAGAATCACTTCAAACTGCTGTGAAATAGTACCTGCTTTTTCGTATTATATTCCGTTTTGTGATACCCAACAACATCAAATACAATGGATAACAGTTTAAATGTGTATTACCAACAAGCAAATTGTGCAAATTCGTTGGAAAATAAACCTTGCAACACGGCCTTTAAGTCGTGTTAATTCCACTGTTCCCATCGATATTCAGGCTGTCTTCCAGTCATCTCCTCTCCATGGTCAATCTCAAACAACACAAAATAAACATCAGCCATTTATTCCTTTTTGAAAATAGGATAAGTCACAATTACACTCGTTTTTTATCATCAGTGATCCTGTTATCACTGTTCTTCCAAAATTATTGTGATGGCTGTTTTGCTCAAGCTAAGCTAGTATATTGCTGGAAAATAATAGCATATAGGCATAACCTTACAGTAAAGTTATCAATCGCTTGGCTGCTTGTTGTTGTCTCTGAATAAACCAACAGAGATAAAAAGCAGATAGCCTACCTTGAAAAGTTGGGCTGCGTCTTACCGTAGGCTGGCACATAATGTCAAAAGATTGATAGTGAGCAAACCAAAGATCCTTGATTAACGTTACTGCTTAGACTTCTGCATGTGTGGCAAGAATATGGGGTTGTCTCATAGCACTGTTAGATCTGACACAAACAACAATTGACTACTTTTACCACTGCTAGGTAATAATAATGAAAAAAATAAAATAATGAAACGAGCATATGATCAATATTGAGCCAACTATATCTTCTTTTCCAGCCTTACTG